>NC_142360.1:22150129-22450129 GCF_059441175.1 Urocampus carinirostris | reverse complement strand
AGTTCTTTAAAAGTTGATTGTTGAGGCTAAACCTCAGATGACAAATTTAAACATCTCCTGTGCTCTTTATTTTTAATTAAATCTCCGAGGTTACAAAAGCATATCTACCCAGAAGGTTGTGGGATTTCAAAAACATCAATATGACTTATAGTGACAATGATGGAAACAGGGCATAATAGTCAAAACAACAAACAACCGTGAGGTATTATCGTTAAAATAAGGGACTGGCTTTCTATGCGATCTCCTTTAGAGGTGTCCAATATAAGAAAACAGAAACAACAGTTACATTTTTTATCACCAGGCTTTTATGTTACTTCATTTTTTCGTACCGGTGTACTCTGTTGTATCTTTCTATTTTGAAAGCAAAAATCTCTTATTTTTTTACTTTCCATGTTTTGTTTTGGAACTCAACATCACAGCGGTGCCCTTAACTGTTGACAATTGTAGATCCTCAGTAGACAAGAATCACGCCGAGGGTTTTCAGTGGATTGTGTGCCACGTTAACCATCATCGTTTCTTATTATTTCTGTTTGAATTGAACGGGACTGCCTAATAATTGGAAATAGGATGCGAAGCTGAGCCCATCTCGTTTCCAGTATTTTAGCCGACGTTCTGCCTCGGTGAGCCAGGCTGATTGGGATGCAGTGGGGTTTCTCCCTTTCTCCCCCTTTTGCCTTCTCCTTGTGTGCCTCATTCTGCCCTGCCTGAAAGACATTGTGATGAAAAGAGGGGGGCTTGGCGCTGGGGCAAGTATTTTGATGAGGGAAGGCAGGCGCTGGGAAACACATATTTGAATTGGATTTTGTTTCTTTTTCAATACATTGGTACCTCTTTATACAAACACCTCTAAAAACGAAAAATTCAGTATATACATTTTTTTCAACAAAAATCTACCTCGATTACGAAGGAAAATCTAGTTCATGAGCAGTCCCAGATACCACCACTAGAGACTGGTCACCACCAGCATCTGCTTTATCAGTTTGCAACAGGCTAAAACATTAAAAACGCTGTTGTAAAATCTGCTTGAAAGTACAGTAATCCCTTAATGTATGGCGGTTTACTTTTTGCGTTTTTGATACTTTTCGGATCTTGAAGTGACTTTTTTTGTCATTGATATTAATATATAGCACACAGCAAATGCTATCTTGGGCGCAGGTTGTTTGTGTGTGTTGGGTGGGCGTGGTATTTCATCAGCTCGTTTCATTAAAAATACATTTATCAATTAAATTGTACTCTGAGAGTCACGGACCAGGAACGGAGACGGGACCCAATTGCGTTAGTTTTACCCAGCTTTATTTAAAAGGAGGAAAGGACTTGCACCCACGATCCGGTGATCGTCGGTCAAGGGTAGCAGATCGCTGGCAATGTCGCGAGCGAGTAAAAACAGGTCGATGGCCGGGACGGAGGAGCAAAAACGTAAACGGGTTCAGAAAAGAGGTCGGCGACGGGAATCAAATGGAAAACAGGGCAGGATAGAGTCAGGAGTTAAAAGAGCTTGCCTTGCGTGTAGCTAAGGTTCGCAAACGATCTGACGAATGTTGACAGGAAGTTGGGGGTTTAAAAGGTGGTCACCAGCCAATCAGGATCCACGGCTATTGGCGCCAACGGAGCAGACTCAGGTGCCCCGCCTCAGTAATCATGACACTGAGGAAAGTTAGGTGAGTGCAAAGAACTAGTAATTACCAGCGGGTGCTCCATAGATTTTTATCGGGTCCAGGGAAGGACTGAGAAAAAGCTCTGTTGCAGATCCGGCTTAATGCTACCGATGCGTAAAAAGCCACCCTTGCCAAGCCTGTATCTCACAGATGGCAGAGCTATTACCCACAAAACGGATGACCTGGAACTACATCGGTGGAAATCCGCTACATTCCATACAGTTGTATCTTAAGCATCGTGGAGACCTGGCTCAGTTTAGGGATACCCAAACCTATCTTGCAGCTAGCCAGACAATCTCTGAATCACTTTCTTACACTAAAAGGAGAAGCCCTCCAATTTGGTTTTACTTTTGTAAAATGACAATAAAGAGTACTTATTAAACCCATACATTACCAATATAAGCAAATAGCATGAGCAGCCCCTTTCATTTTCAACAAACATTCAGTCCAGCCCTCGGCTTGGAACAGATTTATTGTGCAGCCCTCCATCCATTTGACTTTAAAAACCCTACGCTAAGGGGTACAAGTACCTAATTTTAATACCTATGTGAGCAAATTTTGTGTCAGATTTAAAATTTGTACAGATTCTTGAAGTCCTTAAAAATGCTTGAGTGTTTTCAAAGATTGAAAGTTACTTGAATTTTGAGTGAAATGCTTGTAAATGCTTGAAATTATTGCCATGTTTCCCACCAAGTCTGCTTCAATCATGCACATACTGCTTTCTGGTGGCTTTTCTATGGGGTTCTAGTTCCTACGTGATTGACAGCAGCTAGCATTGGTTTGTATTGCACTGTCCTGTGAAGCGTCATTGCACCATACCGGTCGCACTCAAGAGGATAGGTGTATGCTACACCTAAACCGGGAATTATGAAATGGGTATCAGTGCAAGGGTTATCAATTATACTGTAAACATTTATTCTGGACCATGCAAAAACACTAAGGTAGCGTTTCCCAGTTGTAATGGGAAGAACTTCCTGGAACGGAAAATGTACACTACATTTTACTGTCATTTTTACATAACACCTCTAAGGAGAGATAATTTTCTCAAAAACAAATATATTTGCCAAGCTCTAAAAAGCACATGACTTGTTTAATGCACATGCAAGATTATATATGTAAATCGCAGATATATTTGTGGACCTGCAAAATATATAATTCACACCAGATTTCTAATGGTACCTGAACAATTGGAAAATTGGCTTTGAAAGTCCTTGAAAAAAGGTCTTGAATTTGACCATGAAAAGATGCACGAACCCTAAGAATTTTTGACACAACTGTATTACTCTAATTGAACAGAGAATATAAACAAATATGAATGTGTAGCATATTTACTTTGTTTACTTCAGAGTGTACTTGCTAAAATTTTTGTAGTGTCCATAAGAATGTTTTAAAGCTGTGAACCCATATACTTTATAAGCGCCTGTCCTCATTACATAAAAAAAACATGCCTTACATTGCTTTTCAAGACACCGCCAGTCCTCATTTCATATGTAAGCCCCCCTGTTTACACATTTGTCTAAAGTCAGCCAGGCAAATGAAGATTAACCACACATTTTTGTATTTACGTCGCATGTACATCTGGGCTGCCTGTAAAAACGGAGAGAACAAAATACCATCGGAGCATGTCCAGGATTACCATCATCTCCATGGCAACAGCCTCCCCCACCTCACTTTTCCCTCGTCTTTACTCCGGGCTTGGGTAATTTGTGGCGCTCGCTCTCCTGCACCGATTCGTATATATCTCAGCTCTTGTGAAAAAAAAAACTAAAATCTGTAATTCCAAACCCTTATTCGTTAAGCTTGACTGCTGTGACTCACTGATTTTGAATGCTGGTGGGCGCTAAATTTGCAAAATGTCAGAACAGGACTAGGGGGCTTAAGTTCCATTCAAATTATTGTTGTGGTCAGAGTTAAAGCTATGACGCAAATTTTTACTGTAAAAAGTGTAATTGCATTGTTTATTTATTAATTTTGAACTGCACCGGATTCTTAAAGGGACGGTGTGTATTATTTCAACACTAAATGTCGCTGTATTGTGTAGTGCAACTGAAAACGACTGCTACAAAGCACAAGGAGAAATCCAAATTAAAGACTCAAAGGGACGAAAACACATATTTTTTCCCCTAGCCTTTTTGAAGGGTTTGGGTACCCACAGCAGCAAGATGGCGGACAATCACATCTGTTCCCCATAGGATAGGCTCCTATTATGTAAATAAAAACGCTCATATGTTGACCTGCAAGTATTTTTAAAAATGCATGTTTATATTCTAGTTAGTGTATTTTTGCTTTTTATTTAAATCAATGATTTTTTTTTTTACTATGATTTATTTTTTAGTAGGCCGTCTATAAAAACGCTGTCCCTTTAAGTGTAAAGATGGATTGTTGTTGTTAGGTCAGTAAGCAGGCCAATGCATGGCATTCCTTACTTCAGTTCTGCAGGGTTCTTTGATGGCCCGACCCCATGAATGTAAACCTAAATTAAGTTTTTAGAAAACATTTATTCCCAGAAAAGGAATTGTATCAGATAGTGTACAGAAACAAAACAACAAAGTTGACTTCCATCTTCAGAGTTCAAAGACATCAAAGCTACTTTAAAACAGGCTCAACTATGCTACATAATAATGAAACATTAACTAGATCTAAATGAATAAAACATGGAAGTGGTAGATGCACGATATAGTGGAATACAAACTAGTTCTAACTGAACAAAACACAAAAACAAGAAGATGCAAGGAACATAACCATGCGTGGAGAGGACAACGACATAAGGTTCCAACACCAACCAGCTTTAACAGAACATAACATGTCCCCTGGTGGCCGCTAGAAAAATCCCTGCATAAGCCACAGGGTTGAAATTGTGAGACAAAAGTTAGCTTATAAGCAATCAGAGGTGGGGCTAAATAAGCTGCAGTCTCATTAATGTTTTTTTCTTGTTTAACTTACCTTATTTTATTTACCTTTCATTTTTTGGTAGTATTTTTGCCTGGAAGTTTATCAATCACCTTTCAACTTAACTTCTCACTTAAAAATAAAGCAGCAGTAGACTCAAAGAGCAGTCACGAGTGAAGCTTTTTTTTGTGTTAAAATTTGAAAAAGCGGAAGTTTTTTTTTTGTTAAAGTAGTAGGTGTTATTAAGGGGCGAAAAGTGGTAGTGTTGCTAGGTACTGTATGCCATCGTGTCGTGTTTAGAAAAGAACCTTTGTCATCCGTAATTATAATATGTAGGGTATAATACTAATGTAGGCTGAATTATAAAGCATAATCCTGAAAACAAAGTTATATTTGTCAAATCGTAAACAATGCGTAAAAATTGATGATGTTCTTTCAGCGTGGTCGGAAGTTTGTAGTGGGGTACCGCAGGGCTCAGTACTAGGACCATTATTATTTCTGTTCTTTGTGAACGACCTACCTGAGGCCATTCAAAGTAGTGACATCTCAATTTTTGCCGATGATGCTAAACTGTCGGCTTTCTTACCAAAAACCCAGGTTGCAGGAACAATTGATTCTCTCCAAAATGACATTAAATCAGTTTTTCTTGGGTCCGAACAGTGGCAAGCAACTGCAACTGTCATCTCATAAATGCTTAGCACAGTCGTTTTTTCATGGTTCTGTTCCGCTGTATAACATTAATGATCATGATTTGCATGTTGTTACTGAACATAAGGATCTGGGTGTCACTCTTACTTCAAACCTAAAGTTTATCACGCATATTGCCAAAATTACCAACAAAGCCAATAACATAGCATCAAACATTTACAGACACTTTTACAACAAGAACCCAGCATTCTTAGTTCGAATGTTTTGCGTTTATGTTAGACCCGGGTTAGAATATAATAGCGTTGTGTGGAACCCTTACTTACTCAAGGACATTAACCTACTGGAAGGAGTTCAACGTCGGTATACGAAGCGGATACCTGGGATGCACAACTTGTCATATCCGTAAAGACTACAAAGACTGAACTTGGACTTTTTGGAGCTCCGCAGAATTCGATTTGATTTAATTTTTGTGTTCAAAGTACTGCATGGAATGATCGATGTGCCTTTTGATCAATTTTTTTGAGTTCTGTCGTGTTGATGGTTTACGTGGTCACAGATATAAGTTACGGGTGCCTAGACCTACCAGCAACTTGCATGGAAACTTTATTTCTTTCAGGATACCAAAAATTTGGAATTTTTTGCCTGACCGGGTTATTAGTGCAAATACGGTGCAAACCTTCAAGCAAAGGTTGGCAGAAATAGATTTGCCAAATTTTCTTAGGGGAGGGGACGTAAGGTGACCATATTTGGCCTTGCTCACTCTCAGCATTAGTTTTTTTTTGTGTCATGTTTTGATTAAGGTATCCAACAATACCTTCAATAAACATTTCATTTAAATCAAACAAAGTGGAATATTCTTATCTTCCAAAAACAAACACACAATACTCTTTACCGATGCTGCGACGCAATGATTTGAGTGAGGACCCAAAAGATTTCTTCGTGGTTGTATCTCCAAGTTGCAGACGAATAGGGGACTTAACACATTTTTTAAGCATTCAAAACACACAGCGAGTTTTGGTCGCTTTGGGTACCCGAAGCAGCAAGACTGCAGACAAACATGGCGGCGACTTCTAGACATGGATTCCAAAAAGTAAAAGAAATATTAATTTCACGACCGATGAAATTAACATTGGTGTGATTGTTTATTAATTTTTAACATTCAAATCATTTTTTTAAACTCAATTAAAGTTTTACATACCACTAGGAGGAACTGAATATAACATACTCTCCCTTTAAATGGAGATGGAAGAGAATTTCTTGATGGAACTGGAACACACAAATAAGCTGTACGACAGAGTATTTGAAATCTTCTTGAGGAAAAAATGCTGGATGGAATTTTAAAATAATTATAAAATAATACACAATGTCCCTAACGAGAAATATCCCTAAATAAAAGGGAATCTTGGTGAGTGAAATCTAGCTATATTCCCAAATAATTCTACAAATGTATGAGGTTATTATTGATGCATTTTTATATGTGTCACAGCTGTATCTGTAGTAAATGTTTTATAGCCATTTAATAGTTATTGGAGGTTTGAGTGACTCTAAAGTAACAATAGTGTCAGGAACACACTCAGGGTGCTGCGTAAGCAAAGTGCAGAAATACTAGTTTGTAAAAACATATTGGTTTTTGGGGGTAGGGTTCGGTACACAGCAAGTTAAGTAGCCAGGCGATAATCGTGGATGAGGATGCAGGCAAGGGGTCAGTGTTTCAGTGAGTCCAAATAGTGAGGGCAACAGTCCAAGAGTTGGTTGGGTTAAAAGAGCAAGCAAGGGTTTAGTTCACCAGAATGACAAAACGCTGAGACAAGAAGGCAACAAACTAGCACTGAGCCAAGGAAATTGAAGAGGGAGAGGTGTGATTGGAGGGTTACTAGGACAATTGACACCAGGTGTGGGGTTGAAATTAGAGCCAGGTAGTGTGTGACTAAACAGGGCAAGGTCAGCGAGAGAAAACAAGAGGGTGAGGGGTTAGGAGAGAGAGAGAGACAGACAGAGAGAGCGAGAGAGAAAGCGAGAGAGAAAGAGAGTGAGAGACTAACCTTTAGTATCATACAGGCCGCCTAGAGTTTTTTTGTTCTTTTGTCCTTAAAACAGTCAAAAAACATGTTATGAGTAATTACCTTTGGCCCTTTTTTTCAGAAAACCCCAAACTTTTAATATGTGTTAAGAAAATGCAATAACAATTTAAAATTGAAAAACATAAATAAGACTTGGATTTTTAATAATTATAATGAGAAAGAGACTGGAACTGTAAATGAACACATTGTTGGACAACTAAACTGGAAATATATACAAAAACGTTTTTTGTGTCCTGCTCTCCCAAGTGTCCATTTATTTCACTGGATCTATGACGCCAACCCTGACCCTGAATCTTCGCCAGTACAGGGGAGGATGGTGTCCAGCAGTATCCATTCTAAAATATAGGCATGTATCTGTCTTAAAGCAAGGTAATATAATAACAATAAAAACAATAATATTAATTTACAAAAGATGACAAAAATACCAGAGGATAAAATTGTAGAGTAGAATAATAAAAGATACACGACCAAATATGACAATCAAAACTAATACACTGATGTTCAAAGGAATTAAATGTTTTTAAATTTTTTTTATTATCGGTTGCAGATAATAAGAAATGCCCTACATGATACTTACTCTGGTTGAACCCGATTTACTCCAGACAAACATGTTCCTTCATCCAACCCTTTACTACCAACACCTGGGAGATTATCCATTGTCGGAAGATACTGCCACCTTATGGGTGTTTTGGAGAACTATTTTGATATAATTTCATGGAAATCAAGGTGTCACGGACCAGAAACAGAGACAGGACCCAGTAGCGTTTGTTTACTCAGTTTTATTGATAAAGAGGGAGAGCAGGGCTTGCTTCCACGATCCGATGATTGATGGACACGGGTAGCAGGTGGCTGGAAACGCGAAAGTGGCACTAATCGTAGACTGCTGGGATACTGGTCATGAGCTGGGACGGTAGAGCAAGGGCGGTATCGTGTTCAGAAACGAGGTTGGCAACGGGTATCAGGCAGGAAGCGGGGCAAAACAGGTCTGATGTCGGGATGGCAAACAGGGCAGAACGGGTCCAGAAACAGGTCGGCAACGGGTATCAGTAGAAAAAAACAGGGCAGGAAAAATGTCTGAAGGTATGATCTTGCCTAGCTGGGAGCATTGGTTCGCAACGATCTGACGGCTTCCTCTTGAAAGCCGGGGGTTTAAAAGGAGTGTCTGAACAAATCAGCTCTCAGGGCTGTTGGCGCCAATTGGGCAGTCACAGGTGCCCTGAATCACCAATCATGACACAAGGACTTTATCCTAGGCCTGTCTTCTCTTCTTTCAGGAACTGAATTTTTTATTAAGCCCAACGATCGCAGATTTACGATAATTCAAATAGCACTTGACAAACAGGGGCACTGGCGCCCCCATGGTAATTCAATGTCAGCAGGACTCAGAGTGCAGATTGTGACAACTCCTTAATGCCTAGTTATGAAATGCACGGCCTGCCACTGTTATCCGTATATCTTTTATTGTCCATTTGTTCATTTTTTTTGTTTCAAAGCAGGGAATCTCACTCTATTCTGAAATCCACGCAGCAACACAACATCCCGCCCAACTCTATACCTGATTTATCCTTTGCACTCGTTGGCACCCCAAAATCTACGTGGGCTTGAGCAGCAGCATGGGTAAGGAAGACTGAATTTTGAAAACACGTCGGTGAATGCCTCCATATAAGAGGATCAGACACGCAAGAGCGGAATCAGGCCCTTAAATGCTCCAAAGGAGAATAAAAGGCGACTTATCATTTAATCCCTCCATGGTCACTACAAGGGAGATGAGGAGAGAATGAGCATGTGTTTTCAAAAAACATAAAGGAGCAGGGGTCACTGGGAAATTTTTCCAGACAAAGGTTGGTGGCTCGGGAGGATGCTTCTCGTATCGAGTGACATGGGAGGGGGAAGGTGTGATGCAAATGAAACTCTTTGGGGAGTTGCCAAGGAAGCGCGGTAACACGCAATTTTCTCATTGTCACAATTACATAATTGTTTCACTTTGACGATTCAGAAAACTGTCTCGAAGTTCAAAGCATATGCCAACACACATCAACCAATTGTATCTAAACCGGTGATTTTCTTTTTTATATTGAGTCTGTGGAAAATTTATTACAGGGACAGTGTGTGTTATTTAACGCCAGCTCGTGCTAAAACAAACTGACCAAAAATGATACATTAACTCCTGAACATTAGTGTAAAATTTGCCTAAAATCCCAATTCAAGATGTATCCAAACTAAATCGAATGCTGTTCTTGAACTGTTTGGAGAATATGGACGGTTTTTCATCTCTTTTGAAAGGTAACACACTGACATTTTGTCCCAATCTGAAACAATCACTGCGAGTGCTACTAACATTGAGTATTCTGAATTGGAAAACACAGAAATAGAAGATTTTTGTTCGCGCCTGATTGTTTTTTTGCGATCAAATACCTTCAGATGAAAGTCCTTTCGCGTACTTTTGGGTGGTAAATACATTATTCTAACAAACAATTTATTGACTAATTGAATCAAAGAGCTGAGTTTCTTCTTTTCAGAACTTGTCTGGCCTTTTTAAAGCATCACATACGTTTTTAGATCATTATGTCAGGAAAACGGATGAAAAACCTTGTTTAGTTATTCTGAAAGGCGGCTACACACACTTTAAGTAAATTATTTTTACTGTTTTGATAGTTCAATATACTTGGACTTATTTTACTAATCATCTACTAAGGAAGCTTGAATAGGACTTGAAACAATAATAAGAACACAAAACAAAACTCGAAGTTGAGAACTTAAACTGGCAGCATTTGGATAGACGAAAACATTGGCTTGATTATTACGTTATTGTATTTTGATAAAATTATATGTCACACCAATACATAGCAACAATGAGATGTTCTGCAAAGTTCTGCGTCGATGAAGATGAAGGCCCAGTCTTTAGGTCCTCGGCGGTAGAGCGATGAGTAATCATGGTAGGCTTGAGAACCGGTTGGGAAGAGGACCACAGGAGTGTTGAAGTGTTAACTGCTGGTGGCTTAAGGCTTCTCTGAGGTCGCTGGTCTTGTCCCACTGGTTTGGCCGCTAGCTTGATGAAGCTGGGCTGTTGACTTGGCAAGGCTCTCTGGCTGCCCGTTGAGCTGAGACTTTGTCAGGACTGGCCAGGGCGGCATTGGTCCAGTTCCTCCTGTTAGGACATGCCCTCTTGCTTCTTGCTGGCCAAAATTCAGATTGTCCTTGTGCGGTGAGACATGCACCAGCTTTGGGTTCCAGTTCAATAGGATGGGCGGACCCCCTGTGGTGAAGTTGTCACGGCGAACATTTGATGCGAAAATGCAGACCTCACATTCCAGCATTGTTAGTCAGATAACACTATGTGATTGACCTATAACACAGTATTCCCTTCACATGTTTTGACATTGTTTGATAATTTTCTGACATTGCAAAACGGAATTTTGACCAAACGTTGAATACTCAATCCCACTAGAGCTGGAAAATAGGTGAGAGAATAGTGAGTGTTTTAGCTGGCACCTTGTCAAACTTGATCACAATCTGAAAGACTAAACATCGTATTTGACTCATTTTTCTAAGGATAGATCTAGGCATTTCCAACAGTGGCCGTTTGAAGACGACCACTTTACAGCACTAAAACCTTTGCAACCACATATTTTACTTTGGCCAATGTTTTAGACGTTTTGAAAGAGTAGTGAATGTTTGGCTTCTCTTTCCAGAAGTCAATTAGTGATTGTGCAAAAATGAATAACGAGTGGCGTTACGCACATTTTGTGGGGTTGAATTTCAATAAACAGTGTATATCTGCATATCGTTCTTTATTTGATTTTTTCATGGGATAACCAGTGTGTCAATCATCATTTGATTTGGTTACTACTGGCTAAGGATATTCGGAACTAAAGGAGGCGATGTCGGTTTTATCAACACAGGCCGTCATACGACAGTATATTTTGTGAACTGAAAAAAGCCTGCTATTGGTCGAGAGTGGTGTCAATTAAAAGTTCAGAGTCTAACGGCCATATTGAAAATCATCTGATGAGTCTGTTTATCTTTAAAGGTGAATTATTGAGCGGAACAAACTGACTTCTTTTAGGCAGATTTTTTTTTAATCTGTCAGCATTATTATGTGTTTTGGAGTAAATAATTCAGACAGTTGGAAACATTAGACGGACTGCATGTAACGAGGCCATGTTTGCGGACCATTATCTCATTTGATGACTGCCAGGGGACGTAATTGGTGAGCTCTACTGGCTTCAAAGTTTTTAGATATTTTGTTTTAGACTGATAGTCATGTTTCTGGGATAAGTGCGTGAGGGATAAGGGTTTATGCTTTCGAATAATATGTGGCATGACATGTTTCAGTGACTTGTGACATGATGAAGACATTACTTTGTTTATAATCAACTGGAACTGCAAAAATACACAAGAGTTATCCAAACATTTTTCAAATACTTGTATGTTGTGTAGAGCAAATAAGCCCAGCACAAAATTGACTTCCAAGTAACTCAAAACTTTGGAATGGATGGAATGACTGCGTCCCTTTTTGGACAGTTCCTGAACGTACCAATTCACCATGTTCCAAAATGAAATCTGAGGTTTTAAATGCAATTAAAACATCCAAAGCTATGTATTGATAAATAATGTTTTCAACGGAAGTAATTTTGTCGGTTGGAGGGGCATTCTCAAGTACAGAACATTACGCTAACTTCTCACTTCTTTGGCTTTCTAACAAGTTTAGCAGCTTCTAGACCTGATTCCTGATACTGCGAGTATCAGATATTTTAGACCACACCTGTAAAGGCATGATCTGGTCAGGCGTACCTGGTCCACATAAAAAGGGGAACTGATCGAAAGTTCGCTCTCTTTTCCACCAGTCTCTTGTCCACTGCCCTTTATGGCGGGTGCTTGATGTGACCGTGCAGGCCTGCCAACGGCCTTGGGTTCAGGATGTGAGCCGTATATTGCGACCAACCGGAGCACAAGACCAAATCTCTCCGCAACGACAAGTAACAGGACGGTTTCAAATTTAACACCATGTTTGCTGGTTCTTGGGAATGAGCATTTTTTCCGTGCAAGGGAATCTCCCCAACTCGACAAGCATTATAGTGGGATTTACGGTGGAGCACAGGCAACACCTAGACCCAAATTCGTGTACTGATTGCGGTAAAGAATAATTCATTTCATCCTCACGATTTTCAATATTAAATCCCTACGGTTTAAAAACTAACATTTTTTTACGAAACATGAGCTTCATCTAAAAGGAGTTGACATAATTGTCCGTCATTTTGCCGCCACGGGTACACAAAAACCTCCAAAAGGCTGGGCAAAATTCAGAAGTAAGCTGGTGTGTTTTTGGACATTTAAAGTCTCTGCAGTTTGCATTCTTCTTTGTGCTGTTTAGCACTAGTTTTCCTTAGCACTACACAATGGAGCGGCATTTAGTAGTCAAATAAAACACATTGTACCTTTAAGTCAAAAGTGGTTTCAGAGATTTTACTGTTGCGGCCCACTTTCAATTCTTGTAGCATACAATTTTGGTCAGAGACATTTTTTGACGGATCGGTCATTGCAGGATTGATTTTGTTTTGATGAATAAATACGGTGGCTATTGCTGTAGTTTTTATTACATATGCCTTGTAGTCCAGTGCGCCTTTTCTCTCCCTCTCTTTCTCTTATTTCCGCAAGGATTGCAGGTACAGACACTGCCCAACTTACGAACGATAGTTCGCAAGTTGAATTCGTTCGTTAGTTGCTTCAGTCCTGTTTTGTATGGAATGTATGTTTAAGGCTTGTATAAGTAACCTATATTGTTTTGTACTACAAATATACATTTCATGAAATAATATGTTCTATAAAGATGAATAAAGTTGAGTTTAACTTACTTTTGGAAGAGGTCCTCATCCATGGTAAAAAGTGGCAGAAAAAAAGCGTTGCGACCATTTTCTCAACCGCTCGAGCTTTCTTATTCCACTTTCATTTCAAAAGAAGCAGCTCGCCTCTTCTTTACACTTTACACCAACCATACTGAATGGATGCACAAGATATTAAACAATAACAATGTCAAAGTTCTTAGAGTGCTAGAGATACAGTGCAGTGTGTATACACACAAACCTGGAAGTAGAAGCCAGATTTCTTCTTTGGAGTGGATGCTGGGTGACCTCTCACAGCGCCACGAGGCGGAAAGAAGCACTACAGCACTGTCCTCTACTCGGAAAAAGGTGCACACAATACAAAATCTAACTTCAATCTAACAGCAATGTCCGGAGATTTTTCGACATCGTGAAAAAATCTTCACATCTACGAAAGGTTGTAAGTAGGCGAGCGTCTGTATTCTACGTTTCTTGGGTAAAACGGAGCACAGCTATTGAGAAATCAAAGCCAGGTATTTCACAGTCTTATCACCTAAGCTGAGGAACAGACAGATATTAAAAAAAACAAAGCATTTGAATCAGGAATGAAAAAGCACTCTCACAGCTTCAGAAGGTTTTTGAAAAAAAAAAACAACAGTTCCAACGTCATTGAATAATGCCCTACATCAGGGAACGGTGCAGGGAGTAAGAGTAGTGGGGCGGGATTCTTGGTGAAGAATAGGGAGTCAAGGTTATGGGATGTAATTATATCTGCAAGAATGAAACATTTATTAGACAGATTGAGGGTTTAAAAGTGCACAGACTCTAAGAATGTTCTCCTTAACTGGAGGGGTATTAACTGGAGAAGACAAATCCAATTGATTTATCGAATTGTACATGTGAATACAGAGGGCGTGGGAGATAAATTTACCCCCAAAAACTGGGTTGTTCGCGAAGAAAACGCCTTTATTGCAAACTCGTCCCTGTGTACCCAGCGATTCGCTGGCAACCTGTTCAGGGTGTCCCCTGCTCACTGCCCAACGACAACTGGGATGGGCTCCAGTTAACTTGCGAACCTACTGAGGAAGAGCGGTGCAGATACTGGATGGATGTTTCAATCAACAATAAACTTTTTCCTGATCCAAATTTAAAAAAAAAACTTTTATATTAAGCAAAAAGACATAGAGATTAAGCCACTCGTACTGAACAGTCACGAGTGCTATTAAGAAAGAATGAGAGAAAAAAAAGGGAGATAAAGAGGTAGTGAAAAGAAAGATAGAGAAAGAAGGAGAGAAAAAAAGAGCAATACTGAAAGAAGGAAAGAAGGAAATATGGAGAAATAAAGAGAGATCAAGAGAATAAATATTGAGAAATGGAGAGGAAAAGAAAAAAGACAGAACGACAGAGACAAAGAAAACGGAAGGAAGAATTGTGAAAAAAATAGGGATAAAAAAGAAGAAAGAGATTAATAAAGAAAGAGACACAGAGAAAGACAGAGACAGTGAGAGAAAAAAAAGATACAGGGATACAGAAATAGAGAGACAGGAAGAGAGAAAGAGAAATAAAGAAGAATAGACAGAAAAAGAGAGAGATAGACAAAGACAGAACAAAAGAAGGAAAGAGACAGAGGCTGTGATATAAAAAAGAGAGAAACAGCGAGTTAGGAAGGAGAAAAACAAAAAGTTCCCTAAAGAGCCAGTTTTCCCATCTCTAGAATGCAAAGAAGCAGAAAGGTCCGTTTAAATACCCAACAAACTTGTGTCCTTTTCAACGTTTTGTAGATCCTGTTCTCCATGCACTCCCTGATCCGACATTTGGTGCCAAGAAGCCAGGCCAGGCGCCGTGCCTGCGATTTGGATCCTGATCCTGATCAACCGGGGGTCTGGGACAGCCAGTATAAGGTCACACAATAGCTGGGGCAAGGGCAGCAAGCCAAAAGGAATACAAGTGGAAGTAACCCACAGAGATAACAGCCACCAGGTCCAAAAAGGACAAACGGGCAGGTGGCCAAAACCTGTGGTGGCAGGATCTCCCTGTGGGCCTGAGCCAATTCATGGGGGACGGGGAGGCGGGCACTACTGAAGCCAATGTGCCAGCTACAACAAATGATCCTGGCTCGAGTGGTAGTCTACTGATAAGTCCAACACCTTTTTCTGTCACCATTGCAGTGTGCAAATGAAATGGGGTAAATGTGTGAATGGTGAGATACATGCATTCAGGATAATGCTATTGTCACAAAAAATAGCCTGTTTAAAATTTGACAATGGCACTTTTATGTTTAGAATAATCAACGATAATTACTGGGGCAAGAAGCAAGAGGCATCCTGTTGTCAGTGTGGCACCAGCCTCTGCACACTGAATCACATCCTGACCAGCAGCCCAAAAGTTCGGGCAGATGGGCGCTACCGGTGGAGAGACGAAAAAGTCCTAACCGAGGTTGCCAAGTGGTTCAAACTACAGAGAAGCATCCACCAGTACCATTACGACTCACAAGCTTCCAACCAGAGGGCATTAAAGTCCCAAAAGGGAAAAAAATCCAACCACCTACCACCAATGCTGCACCGCGCATCAGATTGGGAGGTGCGGGTAGATCTTAAACTGGTCTTTCCTCAGGAGGTAGAAGCAACTACCCTCTGACTGGATACGATCCTTCTTTCTAATAGCTCAAAGACCATCATTTTTGCCAAACTCACTGTTCCCTGGGAAAACAGCCTAGCCATATCTCATCATGCAAAAAGGGCTAAGTACCAAGGCATTGTGGATGACGCGAAATCGCTGGGTGGTATGCCACTCTCCACTCAATCAAGGTTGGCGCTCTGGGTTTCCCCGCCACATCTATGCGCAGTTTCTCGCAGAAGATTGGACTAAATTGCAAACAAATACAGAGGGCTACCAGGGAAATAGCCACCGTAACCGAAAAGCAGTTCCAGGTGGCTGTGGCTCTCAAAAGGGCGTAGCAGGAACTCTTCTTCAGGTGAAGGCCTTCCTACCCCACTCAGGAGAGGTGTACAGGCTAGGGCGCAACACTCGTGAGTCCAAGATACCTGCTGAGGATGCAGAAGGGGTTCGTAGGAACACCACAACACTTCACCAGTTAGAACCTTAACATCCACATCAGTAGTTGCTGCTGCAGTCTCTGCTTGTAGCAAAGCACCTCTGGTGTTTATTTCATCTCAGGTGCATACAAACTCTGGGTGATCTATCCTTACGTTCATCTGTCACAGCGTCTTCTGCTTTAGCGGAAATGTCCAATGTTTTAGTCCCAAGCCACTTCAATGGGATGCACTTGGGAAGCCAAGTCTTAATCAGTGTCGGGCATGCCACTTTTAAAACGTTATTACTCATAGTTACTCAATACTTCTTCCAAAAGGTCACTGAATCACTCTGTAGTGAAAGTAAGTGGTTACCAGGGAAAGCAATGTTTTTCGTTACTAAAAAGATGCTGGATGGCAGGGAATTTGAAATTTTCTGAGCAAATAAAAAACATTGTGGTGATCCATTTGACCGGAGGTTACTCGAAGAGAAAGGTATTCCGACTTTTTTCTCGGCTATTTAACATTATCCGCGAAATGACTTAAAAAGGGAAAAAAATAAAGAAAAAGACAAGAAATGGCAAACAAAGAAACAAAATAAGAAATGCAATGACAAAAGGATAAAGACAGATAAAGGACAAAGGGATAACATTTACTTTTGATATAAAAACACTGAAAACATTATCAACATTTGCCTTTTTTGTCTCGGCGCATTAGTACAAACGATATTCGTTATCATTCTCTAATGAGCTCACCGATAGAGGTGTACGTCATCAACCGCCTTTGGTGGACAACTACGACCAAGCAAACATATGGTAGTTGTTATTTTGAACGGGGATATGGTCACAAAAGACGTAACGTAAACAACTCAGAGGAGAGCATAAACCTGCGCCGCTGAATACAGCGCCAGGTGTGCAGGGTCATGCCAGAGTTGGCGTTCTGCAGCTGAAGTAAGGCGCTGATTTTGACTGTCAGTGAAGGTAACGGCATTGTAACGGCGGAAAAACATATATGTTATATTACCCCAATACTGAAAAAAATTGGCGTTTTTCCCAACACTGCAGATCAGAAACCAGAAGGCCATGGGGATGTGATGCTACATACCCTATATGACAAATGAAACAGTACACAACACCAACAGATGGTACATTGGACCTGACCAAGAACTCTTGTCATCTGTGAGGAGAACAAAACTGCAGTGTTCTGGTCAGATCATGATTGGCTAAGATTGTTCTCCAGGGCACAGTCCAGGTGGGCAGGTGGAGGGGAAAACAGTAAAAGAACTAGGTAGGTTCCTTACCTACCACACTAATCTACAAACAAGTTAATACCCAAACGCACGGGAAAAGGCTTTGCCTTCCCCAAAATCGCCCCCTGGGGCATGATCATGACCGCACGTCACTGGCTCTTTAAAATGGAAAAGCGCCTATGTGTCGGTCCAATTTTGGCCTTCCGAACCAAGTGATCGCCATCAAGGTAATAGCTGGAAAAGTGTAGTGCCCCTGATCAGCACGTCCAATCAACGAATGGTCCCCACGCTGTAATCCTGGCCAAGATGTGGATTTCACACCAGATGCTGCTTCTCCAAGGTAACAGTTTTAAATTAAAACTCATGCTGTTTTGGTTTGTGGATGGTCAATTTCAGCAGAATTGCCGGTAGAAACCAATCTCCTAAATTAATTCCATCAAAAAGAGAATCCTGTTCCTTTACAGTAATGCCCCCCCACGCGCTAGGCACTCTCCAATTGACTAACCACCCCACCTCCACTCCCTCAACATCCTAGGCACTGTTCACAGATTACTCCCCGCCTTTTCTTTTCCTTTTACGCAAGAGATTGATTAATTTACAACATATTGAATTTGTCTGATTCAATGTTTTCATGTTTCATTTCGACTTCAAGTATGAATAAATCATTAAACAGCACGTTCACTCTGTTTTGTGCACATTTCTTTCGGATTAATAATCCTGATCAGAATTAATGAACTGTTACAAAAAATAAAAGTTAAATTAATGTTTTCCCTTCCACAACTCCAGTTGTACTTATACAGCCCCAAACCATGACACCCCCAACACCATGTTTGACTTCAGGCACGACCCAAACATGGTTGTACTCAGCTGGTTGTCGCCACTCATGATTCACACCGTCTGAGCCAAATAAATCAATCTTTGTCTCTTCAGACCAAAGGATATCATCCCAGTAAGCCAGGGGTGTAAAACTCATTTGAGCTTATGGGCCACATGGTCTGAAAAAAAAAAAAAAAACATCAAGCGGGCCAGACTAATAGATTAAAGAGAAAAAAGACCAAGTAAGACAGAGCGAGGGAGAAAGAGAGAGAACAAGATGAATTGACCGAAAGAGAACACAAGAGAGATAGTGAAAGAGAATAAAAGAAAGAAAAGGAGCAGTAGAGAAAGAGGTGAGTGAAAATGGAAAAGAGAAAAAAGATGGAGAAAGAAAGATATAGAAAAGGAGAGAGATACATCAAAGAAAAAGAGAAAAAGTCAGAAAGAGAAAATGAGAAAGTAACATAGGTCCAGTTGCTTTGCGATTGGAGTCTGATTTTGTCAACTTCAAGTGGACATACAGTATTGCAAAGGGCAGCTGATTTTTCCTCTTGCTCTTGTCCCGGTGTTGTCTCATTGGCCGAATGATAAACCTCGGTGGGCCTGATTTGGCCCGCGGGCCGCAACTTCGACACCTGTGCAGTAAGCCATGGCATTTGTCAGGGTTGGGTAGCGATTCTTTAACTGGATTACTTTCAATTACTTTTGGATTACTCCAATACCAAATATGCTATTAAAAGACAAAAGAAACTAAAAATGAACAAAATTATGACTCACAACACGTGGTAAGCTTTCTCTCCAGGCTTTGATCTCTTTGATCTCCGGCAAAACTAACATAAAATGCGACAGAAACAAAATGAAAAAAAATCCAAACAGCTTGCAAACATCATTTTTGCCGTTCCATGTATTCCGTTACTCCCCGAGCCTGCACAAAATTTAGTAATTTTATTCATATTTACTTTCTTTTGTCTTTTATTAGCATATTTGGTATTCGAGTAATCCAAAAGTCATTGAAAGTAATCAAGTTAAAGTAACCCTACCCAACCCTGGCCTTTGTTCTCAGACTTCTTTTCATTGTCTCAAAATGTCAAAATGTTTTTTTATGTGATGTTCTATTAAACATTATAATTAAATCCCTCCGCCATACTGTATTAAAGACATCTTTTAATCATAAACTAAAATCTTACAACGCAACGATAATGTCTCAGTATTTTCTCTTCGCCCGGTCCCCAAACACATATATATATTTTTTAAAAAGGCTCCATGCACGTCCCAACATTACTCCGTGTAAAAATTGCAAACATTGTGTACTGTAATATTGCAAGGCGGCCACAGACTACGGTTTTAATACTTGTACCTGAGTGCTAGTCTGTTTCATTATAAGATGGCTGAGGAGATAATCGCTCTCTGGATGCTGCGGCCAATGCGTGCTTTTATGGAACAAGACTATCTGACTTGTGAACATAAAACACCGTATAAAAGCAGACTAGCCGTGATACACGCTCTCAAATTAATGATTGTGGATCACATTTCCTCTCAGGGGAAAGTGTTATAAACAACAAGAGGAGTCAGGCTCTTAGAAGAACAGATCTTCCCATATAAGGAAACATGAGGCGTTTTTTCAGTATAAAGCTCAAACACATCTGCACCTAGTCCAGTGGTTCTCAAATAGTGGTCTGTCAAGGGGGGCGCGGGCGCGGTTAACTTCAGGTAACTTTTTTTGTCTTTTTTTTTTTTTAACTTTTTCTGAATAAAGTGCAATTGCACCTCCACTACGCTAGGGGGTAGTGGTGTTCTTAGTCCCAGAGTTTTGTTTTACATTTAGCCTCCACCCATTGCATTAAGCACATAGTATACGCATTATATAATCAGTACAGTGGAACCTCGGTTCTCGACCATAATCCGTTCCAGAACCCTGTTCGAAAACCGATTTGTTCGATCACCGAAATCATTTCACCCATTAAAAATAATGTCAATCGTTTTAATCCGTTCCAACACCCTGAATGTTTACCTTGAAGCTAACCCAGGCTAATCGTACGTTCGCTTTATCGTAATCATCCGTACGAAAGATTACGCTAACATGAACGTGTAAAAATAAAAAAAAGGATAAAGAAAAGAATTATGAATAGGATTTCTTACCTTTGTGGTGGTCAGCAGAAGGCACAGGTGGACGGCAAGATCCCTAGCTAGATCAGACCGTCGCACACCTCCTTCATATTTTGCTATTATTTCTCTCTTAAATGCAATAGTTGTACGCACTACTTTTCTTTTTTCACCTGTAGCAACTTTGCTGCTTGCACTGACTTTCTTCGGAGGCATAATTAGGGGCTAAAACACTTCGTACACCTATATTAAAAGCAAAATCAAAATGAAGCACGTCCGCACGCGATAACAGTTGGTCACGAAAAGAGCGATCTACACCCGTACGCCGCTCAGCATCGCACCCTAGCGTACGCACTCACGCATTACCGGCGTTCGAACTCCGAATTTTTGACCGAACAGCGAAGCAAGAATTTCTCGAAATTTTTGGTCGGACTCCGATTTGTTCGAACTGAGAGGCGTTCGAAAACCGAGGTTCCACTGTATAAGCGTATAAGCGAGTATGAAGTGTAGACATGAAGTGTAGCAGGCCCTTAAGTGACCGCATGAAAACAGGCAACATGTAGGCGGCGCAAGGCGAAGAGAGACAGGGTAAAGGGACAAAACCAAATTCCCTTCCTGTAGCACTTCACTGCAACCTTGGAGGGAGCTGAGCAAAGACCGGTGTGCTTGCTATGATAGAAAAGGTTGGCAGCAAACAGCACAAAGCCAAATGAATGAAGCTACACTTAGATACATTACAACCCAATCACACTGAAAAGACGCTTGAGTTTTTCTTTCGCGAACATTTTCTGAAAGGCATAGATTTGGGCCTGGACGGACGTGATGTGTTAACATCAATATCGAGCAATCTCTGTACCCACTAATATTATGGGATCACTTAAAAAAAGATCAATCTTGGAAGGCACGAGAGGATTTCTTCTTCCAAGAGGGGGCGTGACAGAATATGACTGAGAAGCACTGGCCGAGTTCAGTGCAGAATAAAATATATAGTTGTTAGTGATTTTGATGTGATTTATCTCATAAAATCAGAACAGTAATTTTGAATAATAAACCGCTATGGCTATGAACTGAAAGTATTCCTTTTCTTTTTGAAAAGCAGAAGTTGACGGACAATATTATGTCGCATGTGAGCGTACTAGTCTAAACATGCCATATTACGTTAGTAAAATAAGAATTACGAATCCCTCTGTTTGATCCATCTCTGGGGGTAGCCATTTTTAGAGTTGTTTTAGAGTGGTGACAACATTGATGTTGAACAAAACTCAACTATGGGCCAATCACGGCTCTTCTGATAAAAAGCAGACCAACTTTGATTGGTTGTTAGCCGACTGATAAGTTTATTCTGGTTTTAACATTGGACACCTGCAAAGGAGATTGCATAGTAGGCCATTTTGTTATTTTGACTATTAGATCTCACAGTTGTTTGTTGTTTTGACTATTATAAATGGTTTACATTATTGTCACTCTTGACCAATCATGATCTTTTTCTTTGATGTTCACACCTTTCAGGGCGGATCTGCTAATGTACACTAGGACATCTAATCCAAGTAGGATTTTCTTATGTGAGGGTTTGATCCTCTCCTGCTCTTCTTGCAAGCTCAAAATCAATTGATATCTCCTTATTGTGAGTGTCGTTTGAACTATAAACTTATTACTGACTCAACAATATTCAAAATGGATGAAAAAAGGTGGAACTGTCTCCTTAACTTATATTGAATGAACACAATAAAATGTTTTTAGACTAATGGTTGCTGTACAGACACTGCCCTACTCACGTACGATCGTTCATAAGTTGAATTTATTCGTAAGTTGCTCCAGTGCTATATTTTGTATGAAACCTATGTTTAAGGCTTGGATAAGTAACCTTTATTGGTTTGAAGTTGAAAAATAAATGTTTAATAAAAGAATATGCTCTATAACGTTACAAAGCAGGCTGAATGATAAAGCATAGTACTGAAAAACAAAGCTACACATTAGGCGTTATTATGTGGTCCGTGAAGCCCTTTGAGACTCTTTGTGATCAAGGGCTATACAAATAAACATAACTTCAGATTCCTTTCAGATTCAGATTCAGATCTACTTTATTGTCATTCTAGTACACGTGTATACAGAACGAAATGTCGATGGATCTGACTCCCACAGTTTCCCTCAGTGTCCTTCAGTGTACAGATATAAATAAAGCTGTATTGTGTTATTTACCATAGTGCCGATAGTGCAAGAAGAGACGCTAACCAGATGTGCAAGATGGGCAGTCAGGTTAACAAGTCAGGTACACAGTACCATTATATTGTAAACAATAACACTGTAAGTGTAAGTAATAGTCAATAACTTGACTATAAAGATAAATAAAGTTAAGTTTAATTTACTTTTGGAAGATGTGCTTCATGAGGTCCTCCTCCGTGGTAAAAAGTGGACAAAAAAAGCGGACAAAAAAAGCGATCCAACCATTTTCTCAACCGCATCAAGCTTTCTTATTCCACTTTCATTTCAAAAGAAACAGCTGGCCTCTTCTTTACACTTTACACCAACCATATCAAATGGATGCACGAGATATTAAACAATAAAAACGTCAAAGTTTTTAACGTGCTAGAGATACAGTGCAGTGAGTATACATACAAACCAGGAAGTAGAAGCCGGGTTACTTCTTCGGAGTGGATGCTAGGTGATCTCTCACAGCGCCACACAGCGGAAAGAAGCACTACAGCACTGTCCTCTACTCGGATAAAGGTGCACACAATACAAAGTCTAACTTATAGCATGTCCACATATTTTTCAACAACCTGAAAAAAAAGTTCGTATGTACTGTAGGATTTTATACATTTGACTACAAAGGATTTTATACGATTGAATACAAAGTACATTTAATGCAAAAGATATTCACTGACTGGGCTGTAGTACAAGGTCAGGCAGGCTGGTGTAAGATGTTGCTACAGGAACGACAGGAACGGGACATACTGCTGATAAGCTAATCAGCACACCCAGACGCTGTTGACGCAGAAAGGCCCTTATGATGCGGAAATGCTCGGTGTTGTTTTGAGGACCCCAGACATCAGGACACTCGTCTATGAGATGGTGAAGCCCGGAGGGCTTCCTTGGCACGCCCATGGGAGGAGCCAAGACGCTATCTTGCGAGGAGACGTGGGCCAAAAAGAGAAAGCTAAAGGTCTTCCCAGAGACTCCAACGTCGCTTCTTCGGCCGTCTTCGATGGAGTTCACTTAGTTCTTTTATTAGGGAAATTAAATCTGCCACCGTGTGAAAATGTCGGCTTTCCTGTTAGTTTTTCCTTTAAGAAATGAGCGCGCATAAATAGTTCGGTGAATGTTGGTTGAGTTTGGTTAATGGAGTCAGATAACTAATTCGAACAATTTGGGAAACGGTACATTTCGATAATTGAATTCCAACAGTACCAATGTTGGTAACTCGAATGTTCGTAAGTAGGGGAGCGTCTGTACAACATATTGTCGTTGTTGAGAAACATACAGTATCTCTAAAGTTCTTTTACAAAAAAAGAAACTTCCAACTTTAGGAATCTGAATGTACAGTATTATTCATCTGAAGCAGAGCGATTGCCTATGAATTGCATCAGGAAGATATAAGCCCCAAAGATACAGTAAAGTATATGTCTTTTTCAGTTCATGCATTTGCATTTTAAACGGGGACTTGGAAACATTAAAGCGTACCATGTTTTTCAAACGAACAAAAGACTTGAGCGATTTATACAACGTTGGCTATTACGTAATCTTCAGAATGTGTGGAGTCAATTCCATCAATGGCATCTCTTCTACTGACCAGCAGCCGTAACTTTCAAGTCCATTTCAATATTTTGAGTGCTGCCCATTTATGGAGCATTACTAATATTGCTGAGAGTGAGACTTCACCAAGATGGGTGGCGCCTACGGACATGCGTGAAAATTGCTGCAAAACTCCAGTCTAAATGTAAATGGGCTCCAATCATTATCTTTTGTGATACCTGTTCTCATTGACTACTCTTTTCAGAGGGTTCACTTTTCCCCAATAAGCATAATTGGAATTCAAAGCCCACACCCGCTAGCTAAAGAGTTCAGATGAATTGCTTTATGGACACCATAACTACATGGCGATATATTGAAGTAATTTTATTGTTAACATATATTTAAATTCAGTTTAGCTTCTGTTTTCCTTTGTGATTTTTTTTTTTAAAACCTTAAAAAATGTCACTGTCGTTTTTTGTGTAAGAGCCAGAAAAGAATTTCCAGACTTCATTGATTAAAACAGAGGAAGGCAAAGGGCCTATCTGAACTTTGTATTACACGATTTTTATTATTGTAAAAGTATAATTGGCTATGCTGCGGTAAATAAATAAATGCATACAAGAACTAGAATAGAATAGAATATACCTTTATTGTCATTTTTACGAAATGGGTTAACATATTGTGACAACGAAATTGGGCATGACACTCCAGTTTCACACATTCACAGTGAGGTAAAAAAGCCAAGAAGATAAAGGAACGGAGAAGATAAGGTTATAAAACGAGGAAGATAAGGTTATAGTTATAATTTACACAATATTTACACAAGAAATGTCGGCATGTAGGATGTTACATTCAGTTTGGTATCGTAATACAGATTGGTATCGTAAGGGTTTGTGCAATTATACATTTGGTGCAAAAATAGTCATCATAGTGCGAAAAATAGTCAACATATGCATTTGGTGCAAAAAATAGTCATCATAGTGCAAAAAAAATAGTCAACATTGTGCAAGGTGAGCAGTAGACATAGTGCAGTCAACATGTGCAAGAAACATAGACATGAGTACCATTTTACGTTTGTATGAGGTAGTGGAACTGGCAAAATGTGTTCTCCACTCAAAGCATTATTTTCCTACTTTACAGTATTTCCATTGTTCTTTTCTGGTAAAATAGTTTAAATGATACCTAACAATAAGCAATTATGGCATATGAATTTGCTCATTTTAAGATAAACCTGTCTGATCTTATTCGAAAACTAGAATGGCTGTGCGCCAGTAGAGCATTACACGCAAAACTGTTCTTGGGTTGCATTTCCCCTTTAGGAAGGGTCATTGGCACATGAGAATGGAAGACCCAAAGAGTAAAACTGATGGAGTCAGCAAAACCCAAAGCGCAGAGTAATGCTGGGGGCATTTTCACCTGTAGAGTGACCTACACGACTGCTTGTGAAAGATAGTTCTTCTGGCCAGACTTGTTCTGGCATGGGAGAGTAGAATGTCTTTCTAGGAAAGCTGCTGAGTCAGCAAAACTAACAGACTGATATTCAATGTCGTTCTTGGCCGGGAGAGTGGAATATATTTCTAGGATAAAATGCAGTCAACCAAACCAAAAGTGCTGAGTCAGCTTTTGCTTGGCATTTTTCGAATCAAGGGTAAACTACCTGATTGTCCGTTAAATATAGCGGTCATAACTAAACCCATTACATGGGTGGACAGATACATAAACAAACAGGTATATAAATATTCAGACATAGTTAGATTTCAAACAAAAATATCACCACCATCGTTTTGCTAAAATCATTATGATTCCAAACATTCTCTTCTTTCCTTTTTATCCAATTATTTAGCAAATTTTGAGTGTTGAATTTATTTTATTAGATAATTATGTTCAACATGTAAGATAACATACTGTAATTTAAATAAAATAATATAAAATAATCCGTCAATTGGGTACGATGTGAGTCCTTGCAGTCCTATGTGGTAAGAAACAAAGCTGCCTCCTGGCAAATTAACAATTAATCCATAGCAAGACCTATAGCAGTTTTTTAAGGATAGCAAATAACCATGTAAAATAATTTAGCAACTCCAATAAATATAACAGTTTTCGGCATATCAGTAAATTATATTGGGTTTTCAGGCATATTTGCTTTTTTTGTTAAACAAGGGCAGGTTTCTATTCCCTCCCCATGCAGAGTTTGCATTTTCTCCCTGTGCCTGCGTGGGTTTCCTCCGGACACTCCAGTTTCCTCCCACATTACAAAAACATGCATGCTAGGTTAATTAGCTGGTCCAAATTGTCCCTAGGTGTCAATGACCGAGTGACTTGTCTGTCTTTGTGTGCCCTGCGACTGGCTGGCAACCAGTTCAGGGTGTCCCCTGCCCACTGCCCGAGGATAGCTGGGATAAACTTCAGCACCCCCGTGACCCTAGTGAGGATAAGCGGCGCAGAAAATCGATGGATGGATGTATTTATTCCATATAAGGTGAAAAAGGCCCGCACTTACAGTAGGAGATAAAAGTATTATGCTTGCAAGACAAATCATTCATGCCATGCTGTTAATGTTATAATCACAACAAAAATTATATAGACTCTGGTTTAATTTGACAACAATTTCAGATCGTGATTGTGGGTTGCAACATCCTGAAAAGCGGTCACGTTTCATCTCTATAACAAAACTAAAAAAAAACAAAACCAATGGTGAAAAAAACAGCAACATAAACTGAGGAACATATACAACCTTGCCCTGAATAACACGGTGTAAAACAAAGAACATGGTACATAAAGTGTGTTACTGACGTTGACAGCTGCCATTTGTCCGTAAAGGGCTCATTTCAATGCTCTCTTGAAAAGATTTAGCCTCTTGGCTCTTAGATTTTGGATGTGATAAGGTAATTGGCCAATGTTTAGACAGAGGTCTTGTTGGTCCTTTATCTTTGGTCTGCTGTCAAAACCATTAAAAAACATCAGTCCAGACAGAGATTAAATATGTATATAGGATAGCCAGCCTAATATATCAAATTATTTTTCCATCACAGAGGTCAAACTCAATCAGCAGATCAGAGAATGCTTAGGAATTTCAGTCCTGCACATCACCCTCTTGGATTGATTAAGTATGTAAGCAATGACAAGTGGGAATCAATCTCTTCCAATGGTTTTATGTAAAGGACTGTTTGCCTCAGAAATTGGAGAAACGACTGTTAGCAATCTAGATTGGATTTGCCGGCCCTTGTCAGAGTGCTGTGTGTGTATTTCTAGGGCTAGCCAATTAACTGTAACCTACTATTTTTCTTTACAAAGCTGTGTGAGCCTGGGTCTTCTTGAACTCGGTACAAGAGCACGGATCCCCCCCCCAGAATGATTACAGACCTCAAAAAAGAAAAAGGACAAAAAGAGAGGTTAAGAAAAAGCAAACTTGGCATTCTTTCGGCTCTCAACGATATACTGGATTTCGGAAGTGTGATGCATATTATTTAACTGGAAACATTTTATTTTGAAGATTTGGGTCCAAGAGGTGGGGAATCGCAGTGTTTGGAGGGGAAACAAACCTTTTTCAGTTAGCTTAGGATCTGAAGCTTATTGGAAGAGGCCGATCTTTCGAAGGGTGTCATTTGATGAACTCTGCATCTAAATGTGCGTAAAGTGTTCCGCGTAATTTGTAATAATTATTTTTCTAACTGTCAAGCCAGAGTGATTTAAGTGTGCAGAAGTTAAGACAAAAATAAATCCACTCAAACAGTTGTGAAAAGAAAGGTACATAAAAATCAGATAGACCAAATTATAACTGAAAGGACCTTTTACATATAATGTATGATAGGGCATGCTAAATGCTTTAAAATTGTATGTTACACAGTAAGCTTAGCAAAATCAAAGGTAGACATTTTCAAATGAATAACTCAAAGTCAATGGAACACAATAAGAGTTAAAGTGGAGAGTCTGAGACATGTTGTGGCACTTGTGTCCTGACTTTTAAAACACTGAACATGTCTAAATGAACAGCATTAACATCATCATAATGTCTCGTAAAAGCACAGCATGTTAAAGAGCAGGTACATTTGCAGAGTAAGCAAAGAAATCTAATGATAAATGAAAATTGTATTAATTTTTCAAGATTTTTTTAATACAACAGAGTTCTCCAACCTTTTTCAAGCCGAAAGCTATTTTTTTTTTAATAATTAGTGCGAAGGACACCCAGTTTGATATGCTTTTCTGAAATAACATTGTGTCATCTTATTACTACGGTGATACCAGGTTAATTTTTGGAACTGCAGTTTAGTACCAAGAAAAGTCATGTTACTAGAAAATCACAATGTTGCAGCTTCATTGAGCTGTTTTCTGCGGGCACATCAACAGTCCGCAGGGAACACCCTGGTGGCGCGAGCACCACGTTGGAGATCTCTTGACTACAACATCTTCCAGCTACACTCAACTATTTTGCAGATATTCGTAGTGGCATTGGCGTTGTCTGGACTTTTGTCAATTACTATTGTTATTTTTCTGCTTTTGCCCCCAGGGAGATATTTCCATGTTTGGGAAGAAACATATTCTACAGATCAATAAGAATGAGTTTTGTTACCAGGGACATGACCCTATTTGACGTAAGTGGCCTGTCGTGTATGACGACCATTCATGATGGTGTCCAGTCACCGGTCTAGTTTCAATCTCGAAAAGTAAATGACAGTGTTCTACCTGTCAAATATAAAACACAATTATATGAAGTTGAAACAAAAGAGATGAAGGATCCAACACCATCGGTGGCAGTCTTGAATCAAGCCACCTTCTCCTTTGTCGGGACAGTTCTTTTTTTGTCAAAGCAGGGATTGGGTGGAAGTCCCAGATTGAGTTACTCTGATTTGAAAGATTGCATAGTCTGACGCGCCAGGATAAAGGAGAGACACGCCATGTTGGATGTAACCTTAGCCCGTTGCCAGTCTCCAGTTTAATTAGTAGGATTAGGGGGGCAGCTGTCCATTGCTTGTTAGGAGACCAGGTTACACCTGAAACGCAGGTAGACGGGGGGCTTTGCAGTGTAGCATAAAATCGCTACACTAAACACTATTGTGTGATTCGGAAGCTTCAATGTGAGGGCTTAGAATAGATATTGCATGCGTTATGGCCATCTTTACACTTCCGCACCAAACATTGGTCAATATTGCCTTACATGGATATTTGCGATTGAAAGACAAATTGGACTAACTCCTGAACAAAATCAATTAAACAGTCACAATTAAGAGTTTAATCCTTAAATACTGGAATTATATCATGCATTTATTAAGTAGGGAAGCGTATTACGTTCACCTGGAATCACTGCTGTCTGTTTTTTTAAGGGGTGTTCTATTTGTACATTTGCTTTTGGTTTAAATTATTTTTATGTCATTGCATATATTTCCTCTAGGCAAATATTCATTCATTTCCCAGTTAATTTTCATCAATAGGGTCAAGGGGGGATCCGCTACCCCATCCCAGCTTTGGGCAGTGAGCAGGGAACGCAATGGACCAGTTGCCACCCAATCACAAGACACACAGATAAGAACTATTATCCACTCACACACTCGGACCTAGGGACAATTTTGACTTGGTACGTGGAGTGAACTGGAATTTTCAGAGAAAACCCACTCAGGCTCAAAGAGAGCAAGCAAACTTCAAACAGGGAGGCTGGTAGGTGGCATTGAACCTAGGACCTTTACACTGTGAGGCAAACGTTCCAACCAGTTGTCCACCCTCACGCCCAAAATCAAACAAACAAACAAATCAATTGTTTGAAGAAAATAGAGGAAACCTAAAAGAACTGGGTAACCAGATCTCTTGGATGTACTATTCGGGAACAATTTTGTTTTTCTAGACTGTTTTTGGGGACTTTAAAATGTCAAAAATTCAGCAAAACCTAGAAAAAAAACATTTGTTAAAAAAACATGGATTATTTTGGAAAAAAACAAATCTTAAAATTTGTATTTTTATTGTTGAATCCTCATTGTTTTAAACAATTACGTATAAATTTAATTGGTATTGTACGGACAAAGTTTATTTGACTGAAATGAAAGGAAATAAAACACAAATTTTGGAAAGACATCGACTGTAACATGCCAATAACTGCCCTGTAAGTGTAAGTGTTAGCTAAGCTTTACTTTTGCTTACACAATTTAGAGTCAATTAATTGCTTCATTAACTCTTGAAAAACACAAGTTGTAGTGAAATACATCTTCAATATTAGACTTTCTTGAACGATGTTGTGGCAGTGAGGTTTGAAATATGCTGTCAAAATGGGGGAACGCAATAATGGCTAAAAAAAACTCGTCAGTATCATGATATGGCCCTGAAATGGCCCTCAGGCCACAAGGTGACCCCCCTGAAAGGGAATGTGTAGAATTAAAGCATCCCACCTACTAAATTCCCGTTAAGAAAAGCAAGTGCAAGTCCCTTTACAAAAAAAGTGAAATTGGGTTGCTAAACTTGGATTTTGTAATTCGTTTGCTTTCAATGTTCTCTTCCTTTTTTACCGATTTTTTGGATATGGTTGTGAGGATTAGAAGTGGGGGTCACATTTTTTCAACTTTTTTTCCGTGTCACCGATTGAAACTTCATCTTGGTAACTATGGCAACTAGACAATCGTTTTTTATACCCACCTGAAGTATATAACTTGAACCAAAAGTCTAGGGAAGACAATGCGGCTGGACTGTAAAGACCCCATTTGTTCCTTCTTGCCCAAGAAATGAATAAATTGGAGTGGGTGCTCTTTGTGCTTTCCAACTTCTTTTTCAACTTTTTGCTTCTCTACATCCACGCATTTCTCAACTGCTTGCATGGTCAGTATCTTCCATCCATCCATCCATTATCTGCACCGCTTATCCTCAGTAGGGTCACAGGGGTGCTGGAGCCCATCCCAGCTATCTTTGGGCAGTGGGAAGGGGACACCCTGAACTGGTTGCCAGCCAATCGCAGGGCACACAGGGACAGACAATTCGCTCGCTTATTCACACCTAGGGACAATTTGGACCGGCCAATTAACCTAACATGCACGTTTTTAGAAAACCCACACAGGCACAGGGAGAACATGCAAACTCCACACAGGAGGTTCGATCTCATGACCTCAGAACTGTGCCGCAAACACACTAACCACTGCGTCGCCGTGCTGCTGCTCAGTATCTTAATTTCTTCAAATGTAATTTTCATTCCTGTCCCACTGTCAAAATCAATCTAGTATGGTTCACATTATAACGAAGAAAAGGACAAATTCATGCTTTGTGATTTGCAGTAATCCCTCGGTTATTGCGGTTAAAGACCCCGACGAAACTTGATAATCCACGAGGTACAAATTTTTCTCCATTTATTTATTTAATTGTCAATACATTACTCAAGAAAAAAAACAAGTTAACAGGCTCAAGTATATGTTTAACTCATTCAGTGCCATCCATCCATTATCTGCACTGCTTATCCTCAATAGGGTCACGGGGGTACTGGAGCCCATTCCAGCTGTCTTCGGGCAGTGGGCAGGGGACACTCTGAACTGGTTGCCAGCCAATCGCAGTGCACAAAGAAACAGACAACTCACTCACTCATTTACACCAAGGGACAATTTGGATCGACCAATTAACCGTACATGCATAATTTTGGAATGTGAGAGGAAACCGGAGTGCCCAGAGAAACCCACGCAAGCAAGGAGAAAACACACAAGCTCCACACAGGAAGGTTTGATCTTTACTTCAGAACTGTGCCGCACACGTGCCAACCACTGCGTCGCTGTGCTGCCCTCATTCAGTGCCATAATGTATCAATACGTTTTCAGAAGCATTTTCCCTGAGTGCCGAAGCGTAAAAATATGCTTTTGTTGTTTTCAATTAATACTATGATAAAGGGTTTGATGCTGTGAATCAGTATCCAGCCTTTGGAAAATATTTCAGTTTAAAAACTAGGCATTAGATGGCAGTATTGGCTTTAAACAGATCTTTGTCCATACATCGAGGTAACCCCCGCTTTTTACGGCAAATCAGTGTGTGTAGGTGGCCCCATGGAGCAAATAAGCATACTGAAGCAGTGTAGTGAGACTCTCAAGGCATATACAAATGTACAACATAGCTTCAGGAGGGCTTTTTCCTTTCAAAAAAGATGACAAAGTCCCATTGTAATGGTTTGGTCAGAGAGGGGTGAGGTATCGTGCACACCCGAGGGAACGCGATCGCCATGGTGACTGAAATCATGTGATCACTGAAAACTCCAGAGCTCAAAAGTTCTTGCAAATTACAGCCATCGTGCATGCAAAAGTCCAATGTTCTAGCAATACCATTTTATTTTGCAGGCAAAGTACCTTTGTGTTAATGGAAAATATTATTAAGATATTGGAACCATTACAAATGCAAAAAAAAAAGCATTGGAGCAAACGTTTTGGTTGAAATGCATCGTTTTACCAAAAGCTGTTTTTCTCAGAATTTTACTCAGAAACCAGCATTTTCAAGGAATTTAGCAATGTTCAACTCTTGTGTACTAAAATGGTAAGAACTAAGCATACTTGTGTAATGAAAGATGAGGGTTCAAACTTTCTTTTGATATGTCCTATGCCTGTAGAACTACATTTTCTGTACACACTGAAAAATAAGTCAAAATGGTCAAAATTGTCTAGCACCGGCTATTCCCATTTGAGAGAAACATCTGGAATTGGAAGAGTTAACAAATAAAATCACTGTAATCTACAATTTTTTTTTCACAAACAATTTCTTTCCAGTCAAATTAAAATTTCTAAAATAATCTTGGTGTTCTACCGCACAGCTATTAATCAAGATCTGATCCACTTTAATTTATATTATACTTTGCCGCTAAGATGTAGCTTTTATGGAAAACTGCGTTTAACTCTTTCCTATAGAAATCAAACGTTTTTGAAAAAGCACCAGGATGCCACTAGAGAGCGCCCAAGTATCGCTCGAGGCTCCTAAACCTTACCGGTTCAGCGGGTGGAGAGGCGCATATTTGTTGGCGATAGAAAGCAGCTTTCTCTGTTTGGCCTATCAGAATGCAAAACACAATGCACATTGAAAATCCATGAAGAAGTGAAACAACGGGGTTGGGTAGGGTTACTTTAACTGGATTACTTTCAATTACTTTTGGATTACTCCAATACCAAATATGCTAATAAAAGACAAAATAAACAAAATATGAATACAATTACAAAATTTTGTGCAGGCTTGGGGAGTAACGGAATACATTGAATGGCAAAAATGATGTTGGCAAGCTGTTTGGATTTATTTTCATTTTGTTTCTATCGCATTTTATGTTAGTTTTGCCGGAGATCAAAGAGATCGAAGCCAGGAGAGAAAGCTTACCATGTGTTGTGAGTCATAATTTTATTCATATTTAGTTTCTTTTGTCTTTTATTAGCATATTTGGTATTGGAGTAATCCAAAAGTAATTGAAAGTAATCCAGTTAAAGTAACCCTACCCAACCCTGTGAAACAACAATAACCAAAGTGCAGAGTGGTGAGGTATTTTTGTATTTTAATATAAAGGAACCTTTTACGTTTTTGGGGTTAATTGTTTGGACAACGTTTTGGTATTTAAACCACTCTATCATTGCCCCCGTTTAGTATTATCATTATTATACAACATGCACTCAACGGATTAATTTAGTCCTGACTTGTGTCTTGCATATTGGAGTTCTTAGCCTAAGGGGTAACAAACAAGTGGTGCTTTGTTTTTAATTGAAAATTGAAAGCTCAGTTACATACTTCTACTTGTTTTCTTCTTTTTGAAACCACTCATTAATTATAGACTGAGAATTATTTTACAAGCATTCTGTAGTGATTCTAACGAGTTTGCACTGTGTCAACAAAATAGCTCTTATAAATTCATACAAAAGTAATTGTAACTGTGTTTACACAATGTGGAATTTTTTTATACAGAATAGTTACATTCTTGTGTTTCATTTGTTATTCAATGTACTTTATTTATTGTGTATTTTATACAGTGGATTTCATTTATCATGGGCGTCAATCAGTGAAGTGCGGTTAGTTTGGTGTTGGTGAAGGACTTACAGATTTACAAATAAATAAACTTACATCTTATGAATTATTCAAAAAGAAAAAAATACCAGATGGCATCACTAATGTATTGCTCTATCAGAGGTGTGTGGAAAAACAAAATTCATGGTCTCACTATCGCCCTCTGGCATGAGGCAAGAGAATTACATGCCTCACTCTTCATCTGCATACGCCCAGCACAGTAATTCATATTTCTTTAAAATATGCAGTAAGGTGAAAATCCCTAAATTTTAAAAAGGGAAATCCATAAATTGTTGATTCTAATAGAGAAAAACATTTAATATTGAATACATATAACAAATACCTGCATGCCCTGACTACACATTACTGAGAAGGTTTCTTCATTTTTCCTCATGTTTTTATGTTTTTCCTTGCCTTTGTGTAGGTTTTAGATCAGGGGATGGCGTAATAATAGTCTATAGCAGGGGTCGGGAACCTTTTTTGCTGAAAGAGCCGGAAAAAAAACAAATTTTAAAATCTAATCCTAGGAGAGCCATATGTATATTTTAATACCAAAAACAGCTGAATGGAAGAGGAAAATCAACGAGTTTATAGTATAATAAGACAGAATTTGTTTTGAACAACATTGTAAGTTAATAACAAAAACTAACAATTATTTATAATTATAACAATCAACTGGTCTGCAGGCTGAGGTTTTATTCATATCTGTCCATGTTTACTTGCCCGCTCTGCTTGTTCACTGCTGTCTGAGGCCCTCAGGTCAGCAATTTCTTATCTAAATCGACCAACAATATATATTATAATAAGACTTTGTTATAACATGTTGTTCAAAATACAATTAAAGGTATTTATTAATAAGAAAAGTACTTCTGACTTACTATTAATGCGACTTTTGGTGTTGCATGGTTTTGCTGATGGCTTTGTAGTCCGGTTGATAGGTGGTGAGGTTCAGCTTCATGCAGGCGTTTAGGCTTCCATCTTTCAAACGTGATCGCAGGTTGGTTTTGATGTGTTTTAGGTGTGAGAACGACTGTTCGCATGCATCCGTAGATCCAAACATGGTCAATACAGCAAGTGCCTCCTGATGTAGAATACAGTGGAAGCTGAGGATGGGTCTGTTCTGCTGCTCACAAAGCAGCGCTACAAATCCTGTTTTTCCCCACCATGCACGGAGCACCATCGGTACACACAGAAATAAGTTTATCCATTGGTAGATTCTTTTCATTTGCAAACTCCATGAAAGACTTGAATAAATCCTCTCCTCTCGTTGTCCCTTTTAGTGGCAAAACAGCAAGACTTTCCTCACGCAGCGAGTCACCGTCAACATAGCGTGCAATAATACTGAACTGGGATAAATGACTGACATCTGTTGATTCATCCAAAGTGAGGGAAAAAAAACTCCGCTGCATTTATGTCATTCACTTGTTTTTATCTCCTCTTGATTCGACATCACAGCACAGTTCTTGCTGAAAGAGGCATATCTTTTATCCGTTTGATTATTTTATCTTTATCCTTAACGTTGTCAAAAAACTCGTTGGCCACATCAAGCATGAATGATTTGGCATAATCGCCATCTGTAAACGGCGTCCCGCTCCTCACAATTGCTAAAGAACCAGCAAAGCTAGCAGAGTTAAAATCACCTTGTTTGGCCCATACACGGAGCTGCTGCTGACTAGCCTGGACTGTGGAAAGTCGTTCTTGACAGGCCTTCTTTCTGTTGTCTCCCACTGGATATTTCGCTGAAAATGTGCCATGGCGTGTGTCGAAGTGTCTCTTTATATTTGACCGTTTCATCGAGGAAATTTTATCATTGCATAAAAGACACACTGCATAACCTGCTCTCTTAATAAAGGCAAATTGCTCTGTCCATTCCTGCTGAAACGTACGGTAATCTTCATCTTTTTTCCTTTTCGTCATCTTCTTGATTAGAAGGGTTCACTCTGCATAAAAAAAAGCTAACCAAAAACGAGGAAATATTACTTCTTTGCTTCAAAATGACTTATGCAGATTGTTGTAAATTATCCATTAAAATTAGACTTTCCGGGTAGCGGACCCTCCCGCTCACCGGAGAACAGATTGGCTCTTAGCTGCGTGCCTGAACAAAAAGTTGCAGGTGAAAATATATATAAAATAAAATGTGTGTATTTATTTATTTTTTGACACGTTTTTTTTTCTGACTTTATTATTATTATTTATTTTGCTAAAGTAACATTATTAGTAAAATTTGTTTCGTTCAGAAATTTTCAGAGAGCCAGATGCCGTCATCAAAAGAGCCATATATGGCTCCCGAGCCATAGGTTCCCGACCCCTGGTCTATAGTCTGTAAAGCCCTTTAAAACTTTTTGTAATTAAAGGCTATACAAATAAACATGACTGGACTTGACTGGACTACTGACGTCAATTATGAATGGACATTTGTGGTTTTAATCTTCAGTTCTAAAACTGATCACCATTTGAAATAATGTCTTTATTGCAATATTGTCAATTGGTTTTCTTTTTTGGACATGACATGTAAATCAGAATACTAGGGAACAAACATTAGTGTAAGCAAATGGGTAAACGATGGACCGATACAATCAAATTTTGTTTTTTTATTTGTTTTATATTTCAGCATTGACAAGGTTTTCATCAAATGTACATTTTCTTTACCCCTGCTTTTTGGAATCCGCTGTTAGAACGATGCAAAGATGGTGTGCAGTTTTGGGGTAAGTCCGTTCTGTAATCCATACTCAATGGATCCATATTCCATATTCACTCACTGAGAATTGACAAAACACAAACGTCTAATTGATTTTTCCCCTTGTTTGTGTCAAGAATTTATGTTGTTTTTTTTCAATCCACATTGTAAAGCTTCAGGTAAAATGTGTGATTTAATTTAGACTATGTGTTATCTTTTTTCTTACTTTTCTTACTACAGCTCCCCTTTGGCTGGCCTTTTATTGGAGGGTTTGCTTCCTTTTGTGCAGGACCTTTGTATTCAGGTCAGTGAGCATACAAGCGTCACAACAAAGGACAACACTTTGCAAGAGCAACTCTCTGCGGGGGTTCCTTAATGTTGTCACATGCTTGACATGATTGGCACCCAAACCGTATATAAAAAAGGCAGTGTGTAAGGGGGTGCCCTTTGAAGCCCTGCGGTTCATTTTTATAATACGTTTTTTTTAAATGACCGTTTTCATGTGACATACCAGGAAGTATACAGTCGGAGATCCTGGTTGGGTCCCACAGACTTGGTTTGATTTTATGACAGGTGTACTCAAAATTTTGGGATGTTTAAATGAAAGAGGAATGTGTAACGCATTGTTTTTTTGTGACTTTAATGTTTATTTTGAAGTATTTATGTACTTAATAACAGACATACAGACAATGACAGTTTGTCTTTGGAATCTTTCCATACATCGGCGGTTACACCACTACACCTGACATGAGCTTGTGGACATCCGTTACCGGCATAAAATACAACAACACCTGGCAAATTGTCGAGATCACCAGTTGCTTTGTGAATTGTTTAAGGGTCCGGGAAGTGACGGAGGGGGTATCGGGATAGGAAGCCATAGCTTCTACTGTGGCTACGTTACAACTTTCATGACTACAAGCAAAGTTGAGCCTTTATCTCAGCATCACCAGATCCATAACTCATGAAGAGGATCACCTGCAGCTACACCACATGAAAAACGACTGTAATATCACCGAGAGTGACTTAGTAAAAAATCTAGGTGTCATATTTGACCCCGATCTTTCCTTTCAAACACACGTTAAGAATATTACTAGAACAGCTTTTTTCCATCTTTGCAACAATGCTAAAATTCGCCCTATGCTGTCTCAGTCGGATGCTGAGATTATATTTCATGCGTTTGTTACCAACCGTCTCGATTACTGTAATGCACTACTCTCCGGTCTCCTGAAGTCCAGAATTAGGAGCCTTCAGCTGGTACAAAATGCTAGGCTTTTAACTAAGACAAGAAAGTTTGATCATATTACCTCGATTTTAGCTAACATGCATTGGCTCCCTGTTAACTTGAGATGTGATTTTAAGGTTCTGTTGGTAGTATACAAAATCATGCATGGAGTTGCTCCCTCACATCTTTCAGATATAATTCCCTCCTATGTTCCGGTCCGGAGCCTTTGCTCTGAAAATGCTGGTCTACTAGTGATCCCAAGAGCCAAGAAGAGATCCGCACGTTCGATAGCGTTCTCCATTCGGGCCGCAGTGCTGTGGAATGCTCTTACCCCTGCGATTTGATCTGCAACCTCAGTGGAAATGTTTAAATCTAAGCTTGAGCACACTTCTATTCTATAGCGTCTGAATAATCTATATTTTATATTGAAAATATCTGTGTATTATTTGCCCTCATGTAGGTTTTAGATCAGGGGATGGTGTCATAATTGTCTGTGGTTTGCAATAATACGTGGTCTGTACAGCCCTTTGAGACTCTTTGTGATTAAGGGCTATACAAATAAACTTGATTTGACTTGACTTAACTTGACTGTTGTATTTTAATCATCATGGAAACCTGGCTCAACCTGATGATAGTGTGCTGCTAGCTGGTGGCTTACTACATTTCGCCAGACTATTGTAGAATGACCATTGAGACGATTTATTCGTCATTTCATTCCTTCATACCGTTACTTGATTAGTAGAGGCCAGAGCGAGAACTTCACTTGCATTGCACCCAAAAGTGATAGTGGATGCATGCCATACACCTTAGGCAGAAATACTGTGCCGCTTCTCGGATTAAATTTGCTCCAACGAAAACCCTGACTGTCCATGACGGCCTGGCCGGAGAGGCGAGGCTCTAAATAAATGCGGCTGAAACATGTCCCAGGGATGGCATTATTTGAACCCCAACCCCTTCACCACATGCGTTTTGCAGCACATACCATAAACAACAGCCAAACTAGAACTTGGATCACTGTTTTTGGAACAACAACAATTTATTCAAAAATACCAGCTTACACCCAAACTGTACGGTTGAACAATCTCACAAAAAAAATTCAAATTTCTCAAGCAAATCAGAATTGAGCATTAAGCTGAGCAGTAGCCTTTAATAGCGTGTAGAGTGAACCATATTTATTTCCAACCACTGTAAATGCAATTGAGAGGGAAGAAGTTGATTAAGAGAGGGGGGGCAAAAGAGTCAGCGTGCCGTAACCAGGCCTGTCGTTGCTCCAATAAGTGCAGCCAATGTAGCACTCGGTGCTGGCATTTGGCTAATCCTGTTTTGCAATTTAGTCTTCCCTCCCCCGTCTTTCAATTATCATGATCATTTAATGAAGAAAGGCCCAGGAAGCTCAACGTGCTGCAGAGTTTCATCCAATTACTCGCTCCAAAAACTCCTGTTTTTATTTTTATTATATCAAAGACGAATTTTGATGTTTCTTTCTTGAGGTTCTTCCTCATTTATTTGAAGTATATTTCAAGTATAGTGAACCAGTGACATAATATTGTGTGGAGAAACTAACATAAAACTGATTATGACGCAATACATTTTTCTGCTTGTGTTCTTACTCCACAAGATGGGCAAAATGATTTATTTTGATTACTCATTTTTTATTTTTAAGAATGATTTTGTACCACTTTTCCCATGACAATGTAATGTTCATAGTTAAATTACCAGTGAATGTTAACAGTCTGTAGATAAGTAATTGAATGTATTTTTTTTGGTCATTGATGTGTTATCAATGACAATAAAGAACACTGTGAAGCAAAGAGATTAGACGTGATACTGCAGAGTAAACAGGTTATAAAGACTTTAAAGAGAAAAAAAAAAAGACTGTCGGGATAAAAGGCAAACAATATATATATATATATATATATATATATATATATATATATATATATATACGACACAGTGCTCAGAGACTGGTCTAAGATAATAATAGTGCAATGTTTGTGAATGAAAAAGAATACAGACTCTCCTCTACTTACAAACATTCAACTTACACTAAACAGTAGATACGAACATTTTTTTCGGGATGTCGGGAAATATCCGTACATTGCTGTGAGTTAGACTTTGTATTGTGTGCACCTTTTCCGAGTAGAGGACAGTGCTGTAGTGCTTCTTTCCGCCATGTGCTGCTGTGAGAGCTCACCCAGCATCCACCCCGAAGAAGAAATACGGCTTCTACTTCCTGGTTTGTGAGTATACACACTGCACTGTATCTCTAGCACGCAAAGAACTTTGATGTCTTTGTTGTTTAATATCTCGTGCATCCATTCGATATGGTTGGTGTAAAGTGTAAAGAAGAGGCCAGCTGTTTCTTTTGAAATGAAAGTGGAATAAGAAAGCTCGATGCAGTTGAGAAAATGGTTGGATCGCTTTTTTTTCATCCACTTTTTACCTCGGAGGAGGAAGTCGCCCAACTCTTCCAAAAGTGGTTAAACTTAACTTTATCTATTTTTACCTTTATAGTCGAGTCAGGTCATGTTTATTTGTGACGCCCTTGATCACAAGGAGTCTCAAAGTGCGTCACGGACAAAAGATTGTCAATGCCTAATGTGTAGCTTTGTTTTTCAGTACTATGCTTTATCATTCAGCCTGCTTTGTAACGTTATACTAGTAGAAGATATATTTATCAGACGTTTATTTTTCAGTTTCAAAACAATACAGGTTACTTATACAAGCTTTAAACATACATACATATATGACCTCAAACATTTGTTACATACAAAATATTTCAATGAAGCAACTAAAGAACAAATTCAACTTACGAACGATCGTCCCTCTCATTCGTAAGGAAGGCAGCGTCTGTAGTGCATCGTAACAATAGTGCAATGAAAACAAGTGCCATGACAAATACACACACGCATATATATATATATATATATATATATATATATATATATATATATATATATATATATATATATATATATATATATATATATATATATATATATATATATATATATATATAAAAAGATAGTTGATACCTTGTCAATCAAGCTAACAAATAATAAGAAATAGGGGAAAAAATACTTAGTTTTGGGACAGAGGTTGACAGTGACATTGGCATCGACTACATAAAGAGAGAAGACAAGATGAGGAACTGAACAGATAATCATTGACAAGAAAACACACAAAAAACTAAAGGAAATCAAACATGACAACTTGATAAATGACCTTAAAATATTTTGTGGTCCTAAAAGAAATAAAATGCTGCACCTCAAGTTAATTGATTGACAATCCAAATTGTTCGTCGGAGAAAAAAATATATTTTGAGTCGTGTGTTCTTTTATTGAGTGCAACTGATACTTGCAGTCTGTTACTTGTTATCCCACAAGCCGCCGACCATGCAGCTGTCAGAAATAGTGCCTGTTGCGGTTTAGGATCTGCCAGACCTCATAGAGTGGTAGTGGTGGAACTTGGATTTTTCTCCAAGGCATTTTATGTATTATTTGAGTTGACGTAACATCCTGCTATCTATTTTTTTGACTTTTATGGAAAGATGTATGACTTCCTGCTGTATATCTTGTAATATCATTCTGGAGGGTGTTCGTACATACAGTAATTTGTATTTATTTTTTATAACTGAAGGGATCTTTGCAAGGCAATCACTTGCACAAAAGGATGTCCTTGCTTTTAGCCAGTGAGGTAAGTGACGGAAAGAGCGCGCCCAGCAGGTCTTTGGATTTTGGGCTAAATCTGTTCACATTCGAGACATAATTAAGTCCAAGAAGAGACCTTTTAGGATTAGTTATCGTTACCCAGGGTTGGGTAGGGTTACTTTAACCGGATTACTTTCAATTACTTTTGGATTACTCCAATACCAAACATGCTAATAAAAGACAAAATAAACTAAATATGAATAAAATTATGACTCACAACACATGGTAAGCTTTCTCTCCTGGCTTTGATCTCTTTGATCTCCGGGAAAAATAACATAACATGTGACAGAAACAAAATGAAAATAAATCCAAACAGCTTGCCAACATCATTTTTGCCGTTCCATGTATTCCGTTACTTCCCAAGCCTGCACAAAATTTAGTAATTTTATTCATATTTATTTTTTTTTGTCTTTTATTACCATATTTGGTATTGGAGTAATCCAAAAGTAATTGAAAGTAATTAGGTTAAAGTAACCCTACCCAACCCTGTCGTTACCTCATCAAACGTAGACCAAATTAATTCCCAAATATTTCATCTATTAATTCTATGCACCACTTATCTTCAGTAGGGTCGCGGGATGTGCTGGAGCCCATCCCAGCTATCCTCGGGCAGTGGGCAGGGGACACCCTGAACTGACTGCCAGCCAGTCGCAGGGAACACAGAGACAGACAACTCAGCTGCTCCTTCAAGGGAGAATTTGGACCGGCCAATTAACCTGATATACATGTTTTTGGAATGTGGGAGGAAACAGGAGTGCCCGGAGGAAACCCACGCAAGCTTGGGGAGAATATGCAAACTCCGCACAGGGAGGCTACGGTACTTTGACTTAAACCCTGAACCCCTGCACCGTGGGGCTGCGTGCTAAAATATTTCAATATTTTGTAAATTTTCATAAATGTATCCCCCAAAGTATTTTATGAGGTAATATCTTTTAAACATATATATATTTTTTGCTAGGTGGGAAAAGGCTGATGCTGAGGATTTGAACTGTTGTAAATATTCACTATTCCTTTGTGATACGTAAAAGAGCCAGAACAGGATCGGGACCCAAACACGTGAAGTTCTCACACAAGCCTTTTTTTTACGGGAAATGGGGAGTCATGCACGTTAGGCAGCGGTCTGGCGTGGAAAGACAGGAAGCAAGAGACCGACAAGATCGATTCCAATTGCCAGAGTTGATATCGGACAGTTGGAGTCGATACCGAATAGGACAGGACAGACAGGATGGCTATTGAATCAGGATATCGTAAGTAAACAGGAGAAACTAGACGGGAACGAAAACTGGAGAAAATAACAAACAGGACAAAAATAGACGGAAACAAAACTGGAAACCAAAATTAAACAGGACAAAATGAACGGGAACAATACCGGACAAGAAATACCAACAGGAACAGGACCGAGTCGAAACCCACGTCTTGCGGGGCAGAAGTTCGGTGACGGGCTGACAAACGAAGGATGAAAGCGCTGAGGCTTAAAATAGACAGAAAGCCAATCTGTTACGGGCAAGGGCAATTGGGCGCCATGGCAACAGTAACAATACATATCTTAGTAGACACTCAAAATAAGGACAGAAGACATCAATGATTTTTTAACATAAAGGAGAACAGGAGAAGACTGAAAAAGAAAAAAACCCACGATACAAAATCCTAAATTTTTTCTAAAGTTTTCCTGAAGTGTCCTTCGGCAAGACACTGAATCCATAATGCCGCCAATAAGCAGGTTGGTGCCTTGCATGGCTGCATGGCCGCTATTGGTGTATGAGTGTGTGTGTGAATGGGTAATTGTGAAGCACATTGTAAAGCGCTTTGGGAGGTATTCATTGACTTGAAAAGCGCTATATAAATGCAGACCATTTACCATTTAAAGGTCCTCCTCTGAGTCCTTTGTTTTAGATAAATCGCCTAGGTTCCAAAAAACGGATCCAACATAAATGATGTGAGCATCAAAGAACAGAAACATTAGCCAATGGTAAATGATTTAAAGAGTGCGTCATAGTCAAAATAATGAACATGAGTGAGGAATGATAGTCAAAATAACAAACAGCCTGGGCATCGTATGCAATCTCTTTTGCAGCTGTCCAATTTTTAAACAGAAATAAGCAGGAAAGTAAACTGATCAATATGAAACTTAGGCAAAATTTAATCTCGATTCCCGAGGCCCACACTTAAGGGAATAAAATCAACTTCTCAGGAAAGCAAAGAGACCTAAATTATCTTTTCACTCATTAAGAAGCAGTTGTAGCCCGTCCATATATCGCTTCGACTGAGTAGGTCAAAGGCTACCCAGTAGAAGAGGCCGTCAAGTAACTGACCCGGTACGTCCCAGCCTTTGGTAAGAACGATCAATTAGAGAAGGGCTAAGTCTTAATTGTATAGTGGGTGTTCATCAAATATGGATAGACGCCTCCCAGTAATTACTTAGGCGGACATCTCTAGTCACTTAACCGTCTGCAGCCCAAGGCAACAAGAGACAAGTCCAAGGATGGAAAGAGCGTTCCTTCTGCTCATCGGCTTTCTCTATGTTTCAACCTTCCACCAAGTTTGCATTGATCTCATCAGCATGGATATGTTCTGACAGGAAATCAATCTGAGTCTTCCTAATAAAGTGCTTCTCATTTTTCAGTTGTACCTCTACTCAACGTTGGGAAGCCCATGAGAGAGCTGCTTATTTCACCTTTTTCAGACTTTTCAAAACATCCCAAATTTGAACTTCGAGTTAATTGGAATGTGTGTGTCTGTGTGAATTCCGTCTCCAACCAAGAGTGCTTTGCTATGTGCATTATATTTGGATTTAACAATGTCTTGCGTTAATACTGCAATACTACCTGCTTCAGCAAATCCATCACTCACTACCGAAACTGCAGAGACTCAAATCTAAATGAAATATATGGGCATACTCACACAAACTTTTTACCCAAGCTCAAGACCGTGTAGATGATTTTCTAGGTCAACATGAAGATCAGTGGTTTGTAAACAAGAGTACTACCGGGGATACATGAAGGCACACTAGGGGGTATGTGAAAATGTAAAACTCATTTCTTATGATCCAGTATTATCCCATCAATAAGAATTACTGACTAGGTATTTTATTAGACACCTGCAAAGGATATTACATATTATTTTTGTGCAGTGTTGTTTTGACTATTATGCAGTTTGAATCATTTTCTCTATCGACCAATCATGTTGCTGTGCTTTAAAAATCTACACCTTTTAGGGCGGATATGTTTTTGTAACCTAGGAGATTTCATCAAAATAAAGTGATTAGGGGAGGGCCCACACAACAGGCTGGAATTTCTTATTTGGGCTCTCTTTTTGTTTTACTTTCAAGTTCAAAATCCATTGATGTCTTCTCTTCTTATTTTGAGTGTGGACTAAACTTTATACATATCAAATACCTGATAAATTATATGATTATTACAGACAATATAAATTCATAAAACGGAAGAATATTCAATAGTGTATTTAAGTGTCCTGGATATGTAAATTTTGCCAATACCAGAATTGTTCAATTACACTTGTAAAAAGGATCTAGTAATTCCTAATCATTCCGAAACTGTATTTCTACCTAAGTTTATTATTTTGTATGATTATATTTTGTTGAAGGGCAGCACAGCGGGGCGGTGGTTAACGCGTGTGCGGCACAGTTCTGAGGTCATGGGTTCAAATCCAGCTACCAACCTTCCTGTGCGGAGTTTGCATGTTCTCCCTGTGCTTGCGTGGGTTTCCTCCAGGCACTCCGGTTTCCTCCCACATTCCAAAAACATGCCTGTCAAGTTAATTTGGCGGTCCAAATTGTCCCTAACTGTGAATGGGCGAGCGAATTGTCTGTCCCCGTGTGCCCTGTGACTGGCTGGCAACCAGTTCAGGGTGTCCCCTGCCCACTGACCGAAGATGACTGGGATGGGCTCCAGCTCCCCCGCGACCCTACTGAGGATAAGCGGTGCAGATAATGGATGGATGGATGGATGGATGGATGGATGGATGGATGGATGGATGGATGGATATTTTGTTGAATTATGACCCCTTATGAGGACAACCATTAGTCAAATCATATTCATTTGTATGAACCAAAATCATAGAAAAATCTCAAATATGTGTCTTATTCCTTCCTTATTTGTTAACATTTTGCTGTCAATTTTATAATTATTATTATTATGCATTTAGGCATGTGTATCCCATGATGTACAGACTCTTCAACTTACGACCATTCGAATTGCGAAAGACAGTGGATATGAAAAAAGAATAACTCAGGATGTTGAAAAATATCAGGACATGGATGTAAGTTGTATTTTGTATTGTGTGCACCATTTTCCTAGTAGAGGACAGTACTGGAGGGCTTCTTTGCGCCGCGTGGCGCTGTGAGAGGTCACCCAGATTCCATCCCGAAGAAGAAATTTGCTTCCTCTTCCTAGTTTGTGTTTTTTTTTTTTTTTATGAACAACTCATGTTCTAAAAACAGCTCACCAGTGCTGGGTCATTGTGATTTTCTAGCGCATACGTAGTTATGTAGGTTCGTGAAGCTGTTTTTGAGTACAACTTTGACTGCAACATTTCCAACGCACAGCCAGACAAAGGCAGAAAGGGGGCCTAGCGACTGTTTAGCAGAACTTACTACACAGTAAAAATCTGCTAAGAGTGGGATTACTGTATTTATGTTTTTAAAAACAATGTTATTATTTTGCCATTCGAATATTCAAATATTTTTCTGGACCGCATCTTTAATAAAAATGAACTTTCAAGTATTGTATCATTCATCAATTCAAACTAGATTGTATTTGTTGCCGAAAGACGCACTGTAAATCTATTACTGTTGTAGCCTAATGATCGAACCTTATTTGAAAATCTCTCTTAAAGTAGGCCAAGGGGATGTTCTCAAACTGTATTTTGACCATCTGCCGACCTTGATTAATAACCACTCATTGGCAAAAAGCCTCCAGAAGGAACGTATCTGGGGGAGCTTGGCACGGATTTATCCATGAATAGGTTCAGGATTAAGAAAATCGATGATGAAGCAAACATCGCACCGAGCCAGATCTCAGCTTGGGATGGGCCGCACCCTTGCGTATCAAAAAACTAAAAAGTGAAGGAGAGCAGAAAGTGCAAATGGGAGGTGAGGAATGTGAGAGGCTGTTCAGGAAATAATTCACATTCGCTCTCACACTATCCTTCTCTCTCTCACACACAACTACTATAGTCACGCACGCTTAAAAACTGGTCCCTGTGTACCATCTTCACATGTTAGCAATAATGTGCATTGGTCATCCTAAAAGTATCGAGATCCCGCTGGAGGGAATCATCTGGTTTCTACAAATACAAGTCGATTTCTGTTTTAATCAAACTCGCTCACACATAATAGTATAATTGCAGACATCACATATTATTCTCTCATACATTCACTATCATGTTGTAAGAGAGTATGATAGTAAGTGTGTGTACTTGTATATGTGAGTATAAGAAGTGTTCCTGACCATACAACTGTATATGGTAGGTTTGCATGACTAGAGTAGTGTATGTGAAAGAGTATAATAGCTATTGTGCATGATTATAGTAGAAGAATAGAATATAATTTACTTTTATTGTCATTCTTTGTAACCATGCACACAGAACGAAATATCGATACACATGACCCGTACAGTTAAACTGTAGCGAGCCAAGGTAGCCGCAGCCAAACAGGGCGTAGCCATTTTAGTCATTAGGTGACCAAACCCCCCAACTTCACCCCTTAATGCCGAGCGCCAAGCAGGGAGGCAATGAGTACCAATGTTGTAAGTCTTAAGTATGACTCGGCCAAGCTTGAACCAGCGACCTCCCAGTCTCGGAGCGGGCGCCCTACCATCTAGGCTACCGAGCTGGTAGTCTATGTAATTGAGTAAGTGTGACAGCAAATGCTTATGTTTTCCAAAATGGCCCCTCATAGATAGTACTGGGTTCCATTATCACCTGAGAAACTTCCTTATCTGATTCAGATAGAGCAACTTCATCAGCTGGTCGCTGTTGTTTTTTGGTATATAGCGTCATACCGCTCTTCAGAAATAAGCTAAACTTCGGAATGACCAGCAGTGGCGTTTGTGTGGAGTTACCGATCCTAGGTCCTACATCACCAGGAAAACCTTTTTTTTCCCCAAATTTTGAGTACAGACTCTCCCCTACTTATGGACATTAGAGTTACAAAGAACTGTAGATACTGAAGGATTTTATACATTTGACTATAAGGGATTTTATACGATTGAATACAAGTTACATTTATTGAATGCAATGAAGATTTTCACAGAGAAGGCTTAAGTTCAATGACAGGTCACGCTGATCCGAATGCGGAATGTTTAGTTTAGTTCTGTTGATACCAGAACTCTGACGCAGGAAGGCAGGCAATGTTTGGAGAAGTTGTTTTGATAAGCGCGCTGCTGTTTTGAGTTTTTCAGACATCGGGACGCTCTTCTCCAAGATGGTGAACCCCACGTGGGGGGCTTTCCTGGCACGCCCATGGGAGGAGCCGGGGCACCAGCTTGTGGAAAAAAACTTGGGCCTGGAGAGGAAAAGCAGAAGATCGAGAGAGGAGGCTTGACAGAGACTCAAGCGACACTAATTCGTCTAATTCGGCCATATATTCGATGGAGTTCACTTAGTCAAATTGTTTAAGAGATTAAATCTGCCCCCGTGTGGAAATGCCGGTCTCTTGTCCATTTTTCCATCAAGAAACGAGCGTGCATTGTTAGGAGAATACAGGTTGTCTTTGGTCAATGGAGTCAAATAACGAATTCAAACAATTTGGTAAAACGGTACATTTTAACTTTTAATTCCTAACAATACGAAAAAAATTTTCGGGATGTCGAAAAATATCCCGCTATTGTTGTAAGTTAGATTTTGTATTGTGCACCTTTTTCCGAGTACAGGACAGTTACTGTAGTGCTTCGTTCCGCCGCTACCGTCGTGTAGTGCTGTGAGAGCTCACCCAGCATCCACCGGCTTCCTCTCCCTAGTTCGTGTATAAACACACTATACTGTATCTCCAGCGCGCTCAGAATTTTGACTATTTATTGTTTAATATCTCGTGCACCCATTCAATATGGTTGGTGTAAAGTGTAAGGAAGAGGCGAGTTTCATTTGAAAGTAAAGTGGAATATGGACGCTTTATGCTGTTGAGAAAATGTTTGGATAACTTTTTTTTGGCCACTTTTTACCACGGAGGAGGAAGTCGCCTAACTCTTGAAGCTCATCTTCCAAAAGTAAGTTAAACTTAACTTTATTTATCCTTATAGAGCATATTATTTTATGAAATGGTTATTCTTTAGTACAAAACAATACCGGTTATTTATACAAGCCTTAACATACTTGTATAACTCCTAAACATACAAAATATAGCACTGAAGCAACTTACGAACAAATTCAACTTACGAACGATCACCCAGAACTCGTTTGTAAGTACGGCAGTGCACGTAAAGCGTTGTACAATATGTATCGCGTCATTAGTTGCGTTCATATTTTTGTTGAAAAATAAACTTTATAGTGATGACAATACGTTCTTTGCTTTTGTGAGACTCTTTAACCGGTAAATTGGTTTTTATATTCAAAGTATAAATGTATTCAAATGAATTCTAACTAAATGTATAAATAAATTAAATGGTTCTTTCAAAAATTAGCGCATATTTAAAACATAAATAAATATATGAATAAACATGAAAAGAAAATTCAGTAAAATAAAAACAATGTTTGCATTTGTTTTTATTCTGCTTTACCATTTTAAACCTGAAAAGTAGATTGCCAGAACAATTGTTCTTTGTTCTTGACTCGCTGTTGTTTGGCTTTTTGTCACTTATTCTCTATTTACATCATAGACACTATGGCCCAATCATGTTATTGTTCGTTGGAGTCCATACTTTTTAGGGCTAATCTGCTTTTTGTAATCTATAATATTTAATAAAAGAAGGGGCGAGGGAGAATACCAGATTGGAATGTTTTCATCTTGTTTGTACAGTGCTTTCCTGTTCTCAATTGCAAGTTTGAAATTCATTGAAGTCTTCTCTCCTTATTTTAAGTTCTACTGAACTCTAACTTGAATTTATTTCTAAGTTAATGTGATTTATATTATTATTGATTTGAATATGAATATTATTCTATATGATAAATCCATCCATCCATTATCTGCACCGCTTTTTCTCAGTAGTGTCGCGGGGATGCTGGAGCTCATTCCAGCCATTTTTGGGCTGTGGGCAGGGAACACCCTGAACTGGTTGCCAGCCAGTCGCAGGGCACATAGAGACAGACAACTCACTCGCTTAATAACACCTCGGGAAAATTTGGACCGGCCAATTAACCTAACATGCATGTTTTTGGAATGTGGGAGGAAACCGAGTTCCCAGAGGAAACCCACGCAAGCACGGTGAGAACAAACTCCGCACAGGAAGGCTAGTAGCTGGATTTGAACCCATGACCTCAGAACTGTGCCGCAGAATATATATCATATTGATATTTTATGCTTCAACTTTGTGTATAACTCTGCTTAATTTGTATTTTTATTTCAACTTTAGTGTCATTTCTAGACCAATCAGACACGCACACACACACACACACACACACACACACACACACACACACACACACACACACACACACACACACACACACACACACACACACACACACACACACACACACTTCCACTGATATATTTTTTAGACAGTACAGTTATTATAGTTTTGCCTTGTGAATGCGAGTAAACCAATTTGCGTTGTATTTTTATTTATTTAATATCGACTATTATTTTATCCTTATTTGAGTTGTGAGTTTAAATGTGAGATGTGTTCAACTCATGTCAAGTCATTTTTATTTGTATAGCCCTTCATCACAAGAAGTCAAAGGGCATAACAGATTATAGACGACTTTTGATAATACAAAAACAAAGGAGAAAAAGAGAACAAGGATGAAATAAAATTATTACCTACCGAGGATGTAAATGCCCATCAAACCCCCGGATTTAAGCCAAAACAAAAATATCTTGATGAATATTTGAATCTTCTCCTGAAGGCGAATCTGGAAAACTCAATAACAGTCTAACCAACAATTATCCATTTTGCAAAATAATTTTACCTTCTTTATCTTGTGATGAGTCTGCATTTGTTGTGTGTTTCCTGGAAAAAATGATGCCAAAGGGCATGCAGAATTTGAATGAAAGATGTGATTTCAGTCAAGGCGTAAATTAAAGGTTGCCCCTTTTTAGAAATATTATTTTTGTTCAATACACAGAGTTCCGGAGAAAAGATCCTCAATCCACATTTCTAGGGTGGCTTGGTCTACAATGAAAATCACGATTGAGCGATCTGTTTCAATTTTCTACACGAATGTCCAAACATCAGAACTCATGTCGCAATAACTTCTCAAGGACAAATAATGACGTAGTGTAATGCCACACTGCTTATGTTGTCAAAATCATTGTAATCAAATCAAATTAATATCCCGTGCAATTGAAAAGATCATTCATTTAGCCTTTCTCTGTATTAGCCTAATGCTAATGACCAGCTATCCTACTGCTACTTCGAAAAGTAAAAACGTTTAGCATTTCTGAAAAGAATGACTTTGCCATCATTAATAATTGATTCTTATCTTAAAAAAATGATGTACGATGGGTAGTTTTTAAGGTGCAGGCTTTCCATGAACGAGAAACATTTGCACGTTTTTGCCCAGTGTAGTTTCAGGAAAAATAGTACGCCGAAGCAGTGTGCTCTGATAAAACAAGACATACAGTAAAGGGCGATACATGGTGACAACTGAGGTAGGCACACATCCCAAAACTCCGTCAGTCATAATAGTTAACTTAAGCCACGCTTTTGTTTATTGCTCTGAGTCAAGCCTTTTCTTCTCTGATGTTCTTCCAATAAATGCCCTTAGTTTTTTTATTTGTTTTATGTGGTTGTCTTGGACAGTCCTTTCAAAAAGGGAATATTATAAGAAACAGACTGGAGGACACAACCAAAGGGAAGCAGTAACGTACTCTATGCGCAGTCAATTCATCAGGCCAAAGATTACAGGAAGCCTGTCATGCTCGGACAGCAAGTGCAAATTTGTATCCAGATCTCGACCGAAGTCTGCAAGACTTTAGTCCTCTTTCCTCCTTCAGTGATTTACTCCATAAACAAATGACTCCCTTCGATAGCGGATGGTCAAGACAACCGAGACCTCAAACTGACAATGGTGGAAGTGTGCACATTTGAAGGGAAGGGCCTTTGAAAATGTTACAATTTTAGAGAAAATTGCTCCTTTTATGTGGACGACATTCTCATTTATCTCGACGAAAACGAAAAAAAAAAGAATCTCTCACAACTTTTAAAGCAATCAAGGCTACAGCTCTGGCATGTTTCCACTTGCGCTGTGCAGGAAACAGACAAGCAATTTAGACTTAGACAAGAAGATTCTGTTGATGGAGTTAGCTGACTCCTGGTCGATCCTTCTTAAGAGGAGCAACTGCATGTTGTTGGAGAATCCTAATCATTAGAAAATCCTGGCCTGGGGTGGCTCTTCTCAAATTCCAGTCATCCTCCCGCTCCCTCTGCCTAGGAAATACAGTACATCCTCGCATCTCTTTTTGGCACCGCTGATTTATGGCGATGATAACGAAAGAGAATCCTAGTTCCCCACACGTGTTCTTTATTTATAGCCAACAAATTGAAAAGTGAGCTCATCTTCCAGGCCTTTGTTTCTTCTTGTTCGAGTTTATCCGACAAATACAGTGACGCATCTGGAAAGAGTTACAGTCACCTTTCGACCACAAGAAGAGAACGTCAGACCATTAGAAGCGTGTGATTTGGGGAAAATGTCAGTAACGGGAACCGCAGTAGGCAGCTTTGAGATAATGTTTATTGCCCGCTACCTTTAAATATTACCAAGCAATCCTGGTTTGATGAGGTTGACAATTGCGTTTAATTATTTAGATAACATGTTGATAACATGTGCTCGGATTCACTGATGTTGTGGACCAAAGGCCCTCAAAAGTAACAGACTACTTTTGATATTTGGATTGCACAGAAAAGCAATCCTTTAACATTCAATACGTTTGAGTGCAAAGTAACCAGTCCCTGAAATATGTCATGACACATATTATTGGAAAGCTTAAACTTATGGGATACAATATATGATGACCATTTACATCCCCTGGCCTTCATGATTGTCATTGAATGTACGCAACCATGGTCTCCTTACAACTGCGAGAGTCTGGTGCACAGGTTTCAAACTCATTGGAGCTGGGGGCCACATGCTATAAGAAAAAAACATGGGGTTCGGACTAGTAGGTTTAAGAGAAAGAGATAAATATAGAGAGAGGGAGAAAAAGAAAGAGCAGGAAAGAGAGAACAAGGGAGACAGAGTAAAAGAGAGAAGGTAAGACAGAAAAAGGAAAAAAGAATGAGAAATAGAGAGAGCCTAATACAGAGAGAGGGAGAGAGAGAGAAAAAAGAAAGATTATTATATAAAAACAGAAATAAAGGAAGAAACAGAGAGAGAAAGATCAGACTAATATGAGAGAAAAAAAGACAAAGAGGTTTAAAACATACATGGGGTAAGAAATAAATGTTAAAACCTCAGCACGAGAACTACAAAAATACTACAGATATACAACAAAAATTCAATAATGAAAATACAGCAGAAATAGTACAAAAATACTAACAAAAAATGCAACAGTAATACTACAAAAATATTAAAATCATAAAACTACTGTAATTCAACTGTAACAACAAAACAAATGCTACATATATACAACAAAACATCTACTATGCAAATACAACAGAAATAGTATAAAATGCTAAAAAACAATACTACAAAAATACTACAGATATACAACAAAAATTATGCTGTTGAAATGTAGCGAGAATAAAACAACAATAACAGTATTATTACAAAAAAACATAACAAAAACCCAAAAACTACAGAATCCGACGGCAGGAAATTTTTTTTGCAAAGAGAACAACGCAAAGTAAGAGATTCCAACCTTTACCAAACGGTTTCCTCTGAGCCCTTTCTATTTATAAATTCTCCTTGGTTACAAAAGTAGAGCAAACCTAAAGGGTGTGAAAGTCAGAAAACAACAACATGATTGGCCGATAATGGCAATTATGTAAACAGTTCGTGACAGTCAAAACAACGGACAACAGTATGAAATAGTAGTCAAAATAACAAATGTATCCTATCTAATCAAAATACACTTATCATACATCTTAAACATAATAGATACAATGAAAAGTTGTTTATAACTTCTATCCATTTGAGCTATTTTTAGTCGTTAAACTGCACCTCTTCTCCACTAACAAGTTCGATTTGCACCAGTGTAGCCTTGGGGAAACAGACTGCAGTTTTTTTCCTTACAACCTGTGACCTTCTTCCCTCCCACCAGATCCACCTTGTTCAATATTGAAGGCAAAGAGTCCTGTTAACTAGAGAGACACTCTCAAATACAGATGCAGCAGATTGTCTGTATCCTAAGCCTTCGGGCTCCAGATAACCAACAAAGGTATAGGTAATCCTCCCTCGGCGACATACCTTGTAGTAGATAGTTTATACCTTTTTCGGGTGTGCCGGACACAACGGTATGGATTAGAATAGGGTAAGGTTATATATTTATTTATTTATTTTGTTTGGAGTGAGAAGGAAGTCCAAACTGCGTTTTGAAGATATCCCCCGAACATACCGAGCAGCTGCTTCAAAACCATTCCAATACACCCAAAATAAGCATGCCGTGTCGTATGGCAAAGGCTTCCAAGCAGAAGGGAGATAGCAACCGCCATCACTCACGCTCGCAGTTTTCGACTTTGCGGAGCCCTTACTGTGAGATAAGGCTTCGGAACCCCTTGGCCCTACAGTTTGATCAATCTGCTGATTTACCGCCAGCCCTGCGGCACACTGATGAAACGTAAAAGCAGTAAATTTTGCTCCACTCATAGGAAGCTCAGCTCTCGTGTATTGATATAAATGTTGAATTAATCCTTGCGATTTCTGGTTTTCATCCTGGAATATAGAACGGATCACAGAGATTGTTTTTTTTTTTACTGTACGATTGCATCTCACCAACACTATTGCTGTACGCGATAGACTGCCACTTTCCCCACTTAAAAACGCTGCTCATTAAAAAAAACAACATTTTGTTTCAAATGCAACCAACAATCAAAAACCCTTGACTCGAGACTAGTATTTCAGTCTACCGTTGCTTTATTGTGAAGCGAGACTTTGTGAATAAACTGCTCCAAAAATTGCATACGATTTCCATTTTGGTAAATGTTTATGACTTTCGATTTTAAACAAGCAGACATTGTTTGTTTTTAACATTGTGGCGATTCTGGATTGTGCTTCATGCGTAAAAACAGAATATGCAATAAAATCTACCGTTTTTATAGGTGCTGTCCAGTATTTGACACAGTGGGGGAAACGAGTATTTAGTCAACCACCAATTGTGCATGTTCTTCTATTAGATATGCCTGTAATTATCAAAACAGGTAAATCCCAACCATGAGAGACAGAATGAGGAAAAAAAAACATAAAATCACATTGTTTGATTTTTAAATAATTTATTTTCCAAATTAGAGTGGATAATATGTATTGGTCACCTACGAACCAACAAGATTTCTGGCTGTCAAAGAGGTTTAAAAAGGCTCCACTTTTTATCTGTATTAATAGCACCTGTTTTCACTCATATTCAGTATAAAAGGCACTTGTCCACAACTTCAGTTTGTCACATTCCAACTTCCATTACGACCTAAACCAGAGAGGTGTCAAAGGACGCTAAAGACAAAATTGTAGACCTGCACCAGGCTTGGAAACCTGAAAAAAAAAAAAAAAACAATGGGAGCAATTATTAGAAAAAGGAACACATTCAAGATCACTGATAATCTCCTTTGGTCTGAGTATCCATGCAAGAGCTTACCCCAGGGCATCAAAATAGTGACTTACTGAAACCACAGTAACAAAGGCTGGAACCGCAGTAACAAAGGCTACTATCAGTAACACAATGCACTGCCAGGGACTCAAATCCCCTTGCTAGAGCCAGTACACGTCCAGGCCCGTCTGCGGTTCGGTGAGCGTTTGGATGATCAATAAAAGGACGGGGAGAATGTGTTATGTTAAGATGAAACCAAAATGGAAACATCTTTGCAAAAACACAGGTTTTTGTATTTAGAGAAGAAAGAATACTGAATTGCATTGAAGTACACAATACCCACTTTGAGGTATGAGGGTGGAAAAATCATGCTTAAGGGCAGTGTTTCTGCAAAGGGACTAGGTCGACAGATCTGTGCAAAGGAAACAATGAATGGGGCGAGATTTTGAGTGAAAATCTTCCATCAGGAAGGGCATTGCAGATGAGACGTGGCTGGGTCTTTTAGCATGACAACCAGGGCAACAAGGGAGTGGCTTTGTAAAAACCCTTTCCAGGTCCTGGAGTGGCCTTGCCAAGCTCCACACCTCAACCTGATAGAAAATCTGTGGAGGGAGTTTAAGTCTGTGTTGCCCATCAACAGCCGTAAATATCTCTGTTCTAGAGATCTTCATGGAAGAATGGGCCAAAATACCAGCAACAGTGTGTGAAAAGCTTGGAAAGAGTTACAGAAAACATTTGGCCTCCGTCATAGTGAACAAAGGGTACATAGCAAAGTATTGAGATGAACTTTTGGTATGGACCAAATACTTATTGTCCAACTTCTAGATTCTTTCAAAATCAAACAATGTGATGCTCAGCTCCTCTCGGCTCTTGGAACTCATTAACGCATACAATAGACTTGTATAAACTTTTTAAGGACACCTTTAATGTCAAAGGTTGTGATGTATGTAGGTAAGGGTGGGCAGATGGATCCAAATATCCATATTATCGATACTGAGCGACTACTTGGATAGGATCAATCCAGGATCGGTAGAGTCTTACCATTTTAACTCGCAAAATAATTATGCTCTAAGGGAATTACAAAATTATTGAACATTATAGCTTTGGATCAATTTTTTTTTTTTTTTTTTTTACGTTGTTATACATTCTTTGTATCTTCGTTAAACTGCTGATTTACTATTATCTATTCATATTATTCTTTAATTATTATTATTATTATTATTTTAATTTTATAGTTTGTTAATGCAACATCCATTGCAACCCGAAAGTGGTATTACCTCATGCCCGGTCCCTTCTCAAGGTTTCTTCATTTTCCTCATGCGGAGGTTTTTGAAGTTTTCCTTTCGCTCATGCACATTTTAGATCAGGGGATAGTGTAATAATAGTCTATAGTCTGTAAAGCCCTATGAAACCACTTGTGATTAAGGGATACACAAATAAACATGACTGGACTTGACCCTTTGGGCTTAGTTTCTGATTCATTATCATTTGATAATCTGCATTGCTTTCATTTTACCCATCCAATTTACATAGTTCTTTTCAACCCCAGCTTCGTTTTTCACATATAGCATCTTTACCTAGAATCAGATCAAACAAGCACAAAACTAGGTTCGTTTTTCCTTGAATTGTCAAACAAACTATCTCCATGAGAGGATAAGAGGGAGGTAATAGGGGCCCTACCAGCAACCTGTGTACCCTTTTGACCTGATTTTGTGGAAGGGGAATACCAGAGTAGGGTTAAGATAAAAGTCTAAAGCTTCCAACCATAAGGCTCAAATTCCACTTAGTTTTGAATAACCTTTTTACATTGTCTTACAAAATGCCTGGTGAAGGGAGACTACGATTTCAAGTACTAAATTGTTCTTATCGTAAAAAGAAATTTCATGAAGACAATTTTGGCTGTCTTTATCAACACTCAAACCAATATGTATTTATCCCTCGTTTATACAGGGGGTTACGTTCCAAAAAGAACCTGGGATAGGTGAAATCCATGAAGTAGAAACCTTTATTTTTATACACTTATTATACAATTAAATACTCTCTACGATGAAACCAACAAAACACGTTTTTTATCGGTTCAAGCATTTGTTTAACAAATGAAAGAACCATATAAACGTTTATATTAAATTTATTTTTCAAACGTATAACTGCTCTACTATCAAATGAAAATGAGCGGAGAGACTTTAGCCATTCAGAATCCAATGCACAATGCAAATCTGTGAAGTAGTGAAACTGCAAAAAGTAAACTGCGTTAGCATAAAGGATTACTCTATGTGTTATAGTGGCATTGTTTTAGTTGACCATTCAAAGTCAAAATTGTGAAATTATTTATCTTGCGACTTTTTGGGAAGTTTTTCGTTGCCGCTAAATGTTTTTGTTGCACTTTTCTTAAAAAAATAAAAATAAAATACAAGACTCCAAGCACTACATTGTAACACTTTTTGTCTATCGATATTGACAGTCTTTAATCTTATTATACTCTTTATTTTTTTTCATTTGAGTTTACAAGTATGCAACTTTTAACAGACACTGGACAAAAATGATTTTTTAAAGTATATAAGGAGAAAAACGTTTACACACAAAACTGTGAAACATATGAGATGATAATTTTTATTGTGCAGTCCAGTAAAGAGAAAAAATGCCGTTTTTAGACTTCATATTAATCAGTAAAAACACGAATGCCCCATTAAACTTACATACAAAACGAAAAGGAGTAAAAAAACTTCACCATTGAGCTCATTTAACACTTGAAAACAAACCATAAGACATAAGACATAAACAAGACTTGTATTCAGGGTAGGGGCCCGGTCACACAGCCGTTTGCGTCTGTATCGCGGGTAAAATTTTGCGTTTTTTTTTTTTTTTTGCCCGTGGTTGCCCGCGATGGAAAATGCGCAAAATTGGCAAACCCGCTGTTCATCGGTGGTATGCCCGCAAAACAGACTCCGGCAACTGTTCCGCTTCCTCATCGCGTAATTTCCGCGTCATTTTCTCGTGTGGACCACGGGTATAAAAGCTCCCGAGCCGGTGTTGTGCCCAAATCCGACTCCTACGCAAAATTCCTCCCCCAACGCCCCCCCCCCCCCCCCCCCTCGCGTGAACGCGCATTCTGCTGCGATCGCTTTTGTTGGAAGCGTGCATTGGTGTGGTGACTTTTTCATCCGCGTTAACAAACGCATTTTGTAGAATACGATCGCACTTTATTGTTTAAATAAACGCGTTATATAGACTAGGATCTCCCAATTGTTATAATTAGCTCGCTTTATTGTTTTAATAAGCGTTTTATATAGAATACGATCGCTTTTGTTGGAAGCGCAGCAGAATGCGCGTTCACGCGAGGGGGGGAAGATTTTATATACGGTGTGCATTACCGTTCCATTACGTTCACAACAAAAACAAAGACGGAATGGTTTAAGTTATATTACATTCCCAACAAATGCAAGACGAAGTGGTTTTGGTTATATGTTCGCCATTACATTCCCTAAAAGTGAGATAAAACGAGGTAAAACTGGTTGGAGAAGCGAGGAAATGCAAATCTCGGCAGGGATGTATTTCTCGGCATAACACCGGGCTGTAGAAATCATAACCGCTCAAGACACAGTCCCGTGAAGATCAAGATTTCAAGCTATGGCACCGAAGAAGCCAATATGTTATTATTGTAATAGTTTTTCATTTTGATTTTATTATCTTGTTATGAAATGAAAATAAATGTCAAGAAATAAAAATGGATTAAGACGAGGTCACTACGGTGACGGGGATCCATGTCCACCCCTTGACGTCTCGAGCACAACTGACGTGTGCTCGGCAAATCGCACTGTATATACGCGGAGAAAGGCGTTTGACCGTCACACGCGTAACACGCTAATTTCACGTAATAACACCGCGATACAGGCGCAGAACATGCTAATACCGTGCTCCACCCACGATTACCCGCTGAAATTTCCCGTCCTACCCATGTGTAACCACGCCATGGCCGCGGCCAGAGCACGTCGTTCCGCGTCATTTCCGCGTCATTGCCTCGTGTGCCGCCCGCGGTTAACACGTGCTCAAAGTTTTGAGCAGCTCAAAACTTTTTCGCGTGGCCAACCGCGTGTGAATTTCCGACCGCGAGTAAAGCACTGCTGTATCTAGTCTATATGGCGGTCTCAAAGCGTCCAACAGCGCCCAACAGCGTCTGCTTCACGGCCAGAAATTTCTGGTCGTGATTCAGACTCGATACGCCCGTGAAAGGCTGTGTACCCGAGCTCTAAAGTATTGAGCAGCGCACAACTTTTTCGCGCTGCCAACCGCGCATGAATTTCCGACCACGTGTTAAGCACTGCTGTATCTCGTCTGTATGGCGATCTCAAAGTGTCCAATAGCGTCCGCCTCACAGGCAGAAATTTCTGGCCGTGATTCAGCAGCAAACGTCTGTGTGACCGTGCCCTAGGTTTGCATGACGTTATATTATATATATTTACCTCAGACCCTTTAAAGTCCTAATTGGGACAATTTAAGTGGGATTAACACAGTGTCCCTCAATTGAAGCATTCGATAGCGAGCAAGCTAAAACGTTATAGTCCTTGCCAGATGGAAAGTTAACTCGATCGATAGATAGATAGATGGATAGATACGTTTTGACTGACAGACAAAAAACATATATATTTTTTAAAAGAACCAGTTGTTTATCCCAGTATTTATCGCTGCAATAATGTCCAACTAACACAACTGTTTGAGATTTGGTTGTCGCACTTCAAGTGCTGCTGATTTTTAGGGCATCCAAGAACTGACATTCTGATGTATTTCCAATCTAAAGAGGTCGAGGAAGCGGTAAAAGTAGCTTCTTGTTAGACTCGAAATAGACTGTGATCTCCTTCCACTCTGGCACTTTTTTCTCTGCAGCCATATTCTTACTGACAGAGGATCAAACAATCCATTCCTTGAATGCCCTCGTGTATTCCTCGAGCACATGTTTGTACTCGACGGAAAATGTGGGTTTTATCTAGTAGGGTGAGATGTATTTGTGTACATTTCCTGCTTGCCAAACTTGAGTTTACAAAGTGCCGATGTCTGGTGCAAAGTTACAGATAAGGCATTTCTGCAAGAGAGCAGTGGCAAGACCCAGGAGGAAGATCAACTCTGATTCTTTGCACTGCAAATTTCAACGAGTAAAGCATAGGGGGAGCCATGGGCCCACGTTCCAGTAGCTCTGTTTTCTCAGCCATCACCTTCTTTTCTGCCATGCTCTTTTTAAAAAAACAATTGAGGACACTGCTCTGTGAATATAGTGGGAATAGAATCAACTCAGATCGAGAGACCGATGTGTATTTGCATTAACATGCTTGCACTGTCATGTAGCAATCTGCACTCAGTAATTGTTTTGTTTTTGAGTTTTCCTTGTGCATTGGGCCTTTGTGCCGCTGTGGTTGAGTTATGTACTGCCTATCAATGTCACCTTGATGGTATCACTGGTAAATGGTATTCAGATACTCAATGTTTCACACATTACTATTCAAATCAGACAACTTTGGGATGGTGTCAGTGAAAAATCTCCTTTCTATGCTAACTACTCCAATTGGATATTCATTTACACCTGCGGTCAGATTTATTCACTTCTGCAACAGTCCTCAAAGACCCGAATACATGCGGGTAATGTAATTCATGAATTCACAAGGCTTCTCTGCTTCTGACTGAGCAGTCTCATGAAAACACACTTGAAAAACAAAAGGGGATGTATCTGTTTAACGCCCCCCCCCAAAACTCTTTTCCTAAGTGACCACTGGATATAGACAATGTTTAAGTGTGCAACTAAGTACAGAGCGCTCCGCGATGTCGGGAATACACCATTCCTCTGACCTCTTTTTAGCTGCAGGGCAAACACATCAACTATGTGCTATGAATAAACAATATAAAAAAAGGGCTTATTCGGAGAATCCCTGTAGAGAGAAGTGATGCTTGAAAACATCAAATGCACGTGGACGGGAAAATGAATCTCATCTTTGGTTTCGGTTGAGAGATGAGACACGGCTATGACGCAAGGACCGTCATGGTCTGGATCACACAAACATATGTCTGAATGTGTTCTCATGTACACACACACACACGTACATATATACAGGGTTGGGTAGGGTTACTTTAACTTGATTACTTTCAATTACTTTTGGATTACTCCAATACCAAATATGCTAATAAAAGACGAAAATAACTAAATATGAATAAAATTATGACTCACAACCTGTGGTAAGCTTTCTCTCCTGGCTTTGATCTCCGGCAAAACTAACATAAAATGCGACAGAAACAAAACGAAAATAAATCTAAACAGCTTGCCAACATCATTTTTGCCGTTCCATGTACTCCCCAAGCCTGCACAAAATTTAGTAATTTTATTCATATTTAGTTTCTTTTGTCTTTTATTAGCATATTTGGTATTGGAGTAATCCAAAAGTAATTGAAAGTAATCAAGTTAAAGTAACCCTACCCAACCCTGCATATATATATATATATATATATATATATATATATATATATACTTTATATAATGAAATACTCTGTTCTCTGGTTCAATGTATAATAGACATTTGTTTTAGGCTCAAACATATATTTGATGAATACAAATATTGTGTAAATGTGTATTTATTCATATTTTACTAGCATAACGGCCCGGCACTGCCAGGCTTAGCGCTGCCGGCCGGGCATTCTACTTGAGTGAGGTAGTTGGGGCCGTGGTTTGTTGAAAATGACCCAGGGAGCCACAAGGGAGTGCCAAAGAGCAGCATGAAGGCATGCAGCTCCAGAACTACTTGTACACAAAAGCAGATGTTAAGCAATTTTGTTGGTATTTATTGGGGGTGCCTTGACCCCAAACCTAGCTAAAGACACTCTTAGAGGCCTAAGGTACTATAGTACAAATCTTCAAAAAAATTGGTTCAGCCATTTTAGCGCTTTCATACTGCATATCAACACACACACACACACAAGCACGCACATGCGCACACGCACGCAAATTTGAGTTTATGTAGATCAGATGTTTAGATCAGGAGTTGGGAACCTATGGCTAGCAAGCCAGATATGGTTCTTTGCATGAGTACATATGGCCCCGACGATAAAATGATACTCATATAAATCTCATCTATAGCGTTCTGATTTTGATGAGCGCAGTTTTTAGTCCAGTAGGCGCATAGCTGACGTAGCACAAGTAATATGAAAGGTTCGGTTCAGTGTATTAAGAGCAGACTCCCCACTAGAGTTTACAAGTGTCACACCAACAGACCTCGTGTTGGCTGTACGTCGTTAAGGAATCTTTTGTATAGAAGCTCGTTAAACAATTTAGGTTACTGTTGAGACACTTTCTGATGAAAACCCACAGAAAAAACTGTGAACACCCAAATAGGTCGGCCAAGAACACAAAGCAATTTGATTGGTTGAGCGGTAGGGGTGGGGGGAGGTAAGCACACAGCACACTTCCCTCTGCCCAGCGCTGTCTGCGCCAAGGCTAAATACATCAGTAAGCTCGTTTTTAGTAGTTTGTGACATTTTTAAGAACAAACTCTGCTTGCACCTTGTTTAGAAACCATTATTTATGAAACAAATCAAGGTAAAAATGGGCCTCAATGATGTTTGTTTGTTGATATGGGACATGGGGTCTGGCATTATTCTTTCTCATGAATTTTATCAAATTGTCTAATGTCACACAGTGAAATAAAATGCAATGAAAAACTGGATTTTGTCTGGAGAGAGGGTTTGCTGAAATTTGTCTTAAAATATATGGCATGGCTCAAACCTTATTGTGTGGAGTTTGCACGTTTTCCCCATGCTTGCACTCCGATGTCCTCCCACACCCCAAAAACATGCATGTCAGGTTAATTAGCCAGTTCAAATTGTCTTTAGGTGTGATTAAGTGAGTGAGTTGTCTGTCTCTGTGTGACCTGCGACTGGCTGGAAACCAGTTCAGTTTGTCCACTGCCCTAAGATGGCTAGGATGGGCTCCAGCACCCCCGCAACCCTACTGAGGATAAGCGGTGCAGATAATTGATATATATATGTGAATTATCTGCACCGCATCCTTTGGATACTTTTTAACAAATTTGTCTACAACAAAATGTCTGATTTACTAATTTTACTGAAAAAAAAACCTACATTCTTGCATAAATAACAGAAGATTTTGCTCCATTTTAGTATATTCCCCTTTTCAGATGTATTCTCATTTTGAACCGTAAAATAGCAAAATGTTCTCATTAAGGCCGTGGTTAATTGTTGTGGTCTTTGTATTATTTTTCATCATGTTTGATAAAAAATGTATTTATATATGGATTTATTAAAAAAAAAAAAAAAAACCTCACAGTACAGACATTTACACCCTTTTTAATGTTTCCTCTGTAACTTTTTTTCATGCTTTTCATTTTTTTATGACAGTTCTTTCAGACCCCTGCCCCACACCCTCATTAGGTGCGAGCCTTCCATGCCCTCTTCGTCCCGTGCCCCCGTCTCATGTTTTCTATCAGCAACCTCAACTGCAAATCTGGAGCATTGCGGACGCATGTGCTGTGAATTGTAAACCTGCATCGGGTTATGTTAAAAGCACCCGTGACTGTGACCGACATGTAAAATATGTTATCAGGCCCGGTCAACCATGGGAGTTCTCTGCTATTGTTCACTTTAAAGCCTTTTAACGTCTGCTGCAAAGAGCCCCCCTGTCTGTACAGCGAGGTGTTGACACGATTACACATGCATACTAAGTATATGACTCTCCGAAGGAATTTGCATATACTTATTTTTTTTTACCTCCAATGAGGATTTTATGATTTTAATCCTGCAGGCTTTGTTGCAGCAGAGTATATAGTATTCCTGGGTTATTGCAGTTAATCGAAACCCACCGCGAAACGTTAAAATCCGCAGTAACGAAGCCCCTTCATAAATGTCCCAAGGGTCAAACGTACCTAGTGATGATGTACTTACCAACTGAGAGTATATGACTGTACCAAAATAACAAGTATAGATCTACAAGTAAAATCACTGAACACAACAACAGGGTTGGGTAGGGTTACCAACAAAATTGGATGGTTTTTCCTTTCAGTGTAACAGATTGATTTAGAGAGTAGCTGGCTAGCTGCACACTAGTATTGGGGATCCTTAGGCTAATTTAAGTCTCTGTAATGATTAAAATACAACTTTCATGAATGCAGTAGTTTACCATGAGTTGTAGCTCCAGGTCATCTGTTTCATAGGTAATAGATCAGGAGGTGGTGGGATACAGGCTCGGTGGAGGTGGATTTGTTACATAGCCTTGGCAGTAGGCCGTACCTGCAGCACCACTATTCTCTCTCCCGCAGCTGGCTCAGACTCTTCTTGGCCTCAACAATAATCCACGCAGCACCTGGTGGTGATCACCATTTAGTTGCGCTTTCTTGACTTTCCTCAGAGTTGGATTTAATTGATGAATTTATTTTCAGTGTAATGAGCCGCAAGAAGCGAACTGTTCCCGTGATTCACTATTTGTCTTGGTGGCCACACTGACTGGTCCGCCTGTCCCGCTGTTTGACTGACAGCATTTACAAGCCTATCACTGTCATAGCCACCCAGCACACACTCACTTACCACCTGCCCCTGGGAATAGAATTTTCTGTGTGCTGCCTGCTGCAGAAAACAGTGCATGATACATTGATATCAAGTAGCGAACCAGTGATAACCGAAATGCAAAGAAGCGAGGGGTCTCTGTGTTGTCTTTATCAGGGGTGGACAATATATTTGTGGTGCGGGCTGCGTTGGATTAAAAGTTTGGGGAGGGTCAGGAGGTTAAAAAAAACAATCAACTTTTTTTTTTTTGGGTCGATAGTCTCGAATCCAATACCTCGGCAATATGGGAATTAAATGGAAGCAATACAATATGGCTCTTATCATGCAGTGTCCATTGCTGTTTGGGTATTCGAGTGTCAATGTACAATGAATAATGCTTTAAAAAAACTCCAAATGTAGCATGGCTAGCCCAGAAGTATTGCTATATTTTGTTTGTATGGAATTTGATAAATATTTTGATAAAAAAAATACATAAATAAAACATGTGAAAATTATATTTCTTCTGGTGACAAGACCAATGTTTGTTAGTAATATTTTAGTATTGACATTTTGCATATATATATATATATATATATATATATATATATATATATAAAGGGATATTTTTAAGATTCACATTGGACGGGCCTGATTAAAAGCCAGATGTGTGTGGGTCACTGGCTGTAGATTGTCCATGTCTGTTATATATATAATGTGAACATAGGTGCTGTAAGAAATATTCATTTATATTCCCATCGTGAGATTTTATTATTCATTCATTTTTAAAACAGGGATCTAAATGTTTGCTTTTATCCATCAGTGCACCTAATCATACTTTGTATATTACATCATTAACTCTCAGTGAAAGTGCTAATGATGTATTTTCACACCATTCATCATTTTTGTGACTGATTGCAACAACGCTAAACATAGCTCGACGATGACAACTGAAGAAACAAGCCCCACGATGTTCACCAAAAGATAATAATTTTGAGTTTTGGGGAATTTTGTAAAGCATTTCTACTAAAGCCATAACTTATGAGATATGCTTTATTTTTTATTTTTCTTCGTAAAAGAAGAATGTCTATTTTCTCTTTAAATTTAAAATTTATAAGATAGAAAATGTTTTTTCGAGGTTCTGTACTCTGGGTCCTTTGTCTTTGTAGGTCCCCTCGCCATTGCTCTCTTTGTCTCCTCTATGTCTTTGACCTTAACTTGTTTGGTCATTCACCCCTGGGTTCAAATTTCCTCTCAACAGCTGAGGCGGCTCGCCCTGATTTCCCTCTTATCACAACTCTCCCTCATAACTGTTTAAACACTCTATCCCATTGACTCTGTCCTAGTTGTCTTCCTTGTTATGTCCCAAGTACTCTTGTTTCAGCCTTTTTGTTAATCCAGTGTACCCACCCATCACCGGCATCTTGTCCAAGATTGTTGCCTCACTACCCGATATCCCGAGTACCAAACCCTGTCCGAATAAAGACCTTTCTTACTACGTTAATCTGTGTTTCTATCCTGTGATTTGTCACCACCCTGAAAGGGTCCTTGATACATTGAAAATAAACAAACATCTTTGAAAAGGCTGTCACTAATGCAGCGATCTTCAGAAACTTAACAATAATTGAAAATGTATCTTTGGCATTTTTAGCTCTCAATGGCAGTGAAAGAGTTAACTAAAATATGCCTACCCGGACGTCTATAGCAGTCAATGTTAAATCGGAGCAAATAACAAAAGGAATACATAAAATCCTTCAAGACCATAAGTTGCAGGTTCATAAAGTTGAATTATAGAATTGTGAAGCGTGGATTCCGTGTTGTACAAACATCTAAACGCCTCTTCATTATCAAACGCTGGTGGGAAAATAAAGCCCAACTGTCAACATTGGCTTAGCTGCAACCGCAGGTCTAATCAGTTCCAACGAACAAAAGTCACCTTGACAAGTTCTGCTACAGTGTTATTATCGGTGGCCAGCAGGAATGTCCAAATAGATGGTGGGTGTTAAGCGTGTTAAAGGACATCACACATAGTCCTGGGGTGCCACTGTAAATGTTGAAACGGAGGTGAGAGTGTTTTGCCAGATATTGCAATAACTGTGCGCGATATCATCACATTAGGCAGCGTCAGGCAGGTGAGAGCTACTTTTTCGGTTCCTCTAACCCTTTCACATGCTCAGACAAATAAAACCCTTATTTATATAGCAATATACTGAGGCGAAGGAGAAATTGAACAATATTGGTTTTCACCTAAACACATCAAGTCCCCTCCACCACCTGTCTGTCTAGGCGCCGATAGGGGATATCTCACCCAGATTATTGCAAGGCAATACACAAGTCATATTGACACATTTAATGAATCTTAGCTATAGGATATATTATCTTAATGCGTACTTCATTTTCACACTAAAAAAGTTCCCCAGATCAGATTTGACAGGTTATGTGAGTATAGTAGGTCCAGAACCTTAGAAAACGGTTCCCATGAAATTAATTGTGTAAAATTTATTTCTAAGTCAACAATAATTGCGTAACTGCACCCCATAAGCCTTGGTTTTCCCAGTTATGAAATGAAGTAAAACAGAAATAACTTAAACCAGAAAACTGGGAACCTAAGTGTGCTGGAGAAAAGAATGAAGTAAACACAAGTCAACAAGTAACAAAAAGGAATGCGTGTTGGATGACAACAATAGAGTAACAACTCTCTCAGAACCATTCCAAAGGACTAATGGAAGTAACAAATTATGCCTTATTATGCCTGTGTGCCAAACAATTGTGGTGTGTACAGTATAACAAAATATACCCTATGTATGTTATGCATAGAGGCATCTGTCTGGCTCAGGACCTTGCATTAACCAACATACCAGTGTGTTGGAGTGTGCATCTGAGGGGTGAAATAAGGTGAGTAAACAGAAAAAAATCGGGTGTTTTTATATTAAAATAATTGGGCGACAGCTAAGAAGTGACAGGTGATGATGATTTATAGGCAGAAGCAGAAAGTGGAGCAACCATTCTACCAATGATGTGGCAGCAGAAGTGCAGGACTGAAGACTTGATTTCTGAAAAACAAGAATCAAAAAATATTGTAGGAATGACACATTTTCAGCAAAGTAGACAAGGGACAGAACACACCAAGATCGAAACAATAGTTGAGATGACACTTAACTAAGTCCACGCCGATCAGTTTTAAAAACCATGGCGAGGTCACCAGTTAGCGCTCATTTTCTTTTTAACTTTTATTTCATTTGGAAAAAAATCCAAACAAAACATTGCTGCAACTATTTGAAAAGAGGGAAATCTATCAGACGTGAGTAAATCCAGTCAAAGGGGGCGGCAGTAGCTCAGGGGGTAGAGCGCTCGTCTTGGGATCAAGGAATCCCAATTTGAATCCCGGCTCGTCCGTGTTACATGTCGAAGTGTCCTTGGGTAAGACACGGAACCCCTAATACCCCCAATAAGCAGGTTAGCGTCTTACATGGCTGCAATACAAAGGTGCTATTGGGAAATGTGGAGCACATTGTAAAGCGCTTTGGGAAGTAATTGACTTGAAAGGCGCTATATAAATGCAGATCATTTCAGATCATTTCAAGACATAGAATAGAATAGAATAGAATATACCTTTATTGTCATTGTTACAAATGGGCTAACATATTGTGACAACGAAATTGGGCATGACACTCCAGTTTTACACATAGTGAGGGTATGAGCAAGAAGATAAAGGAACAGAGAAGATAATGTTATAAAACAAGGGGAATAAGGCTATAGTTATAATTTACATGGTATTTACACAGCAATGTCAGCATGTGGGATGTTACATACAGGGTTGTCGTGATAACGTTGTATCGTAACGGTTGTGCAATATTGCATTTGGTGCAAAGTCATCATGGTGCAAAAATAGTCCGCATATACATTGGTGCAAGCATAGACATCATAGTGCAAAAAAAGGAAATGGTCAGACATTGTGCAATTTGAGCATTAAACGTAGTGCAGTCGACATGTGCAAGAACAAGACTTGAGTAACATTATATTCGTATGAGGTAGTGTTGGCACGAGTTTTCAGTTTTTGTGCGGTGTCTGTTGAGCAGTGAACAAACATAGTGCAGACAGCATGTACGTGAGTACCATTTTACATACGTGTGTGGTATTTTTTTTTTTTTTTTTTTGCAACAGTTTTCAGTTGTTTGTGCGGTGTCTGTTTAGGGTGGTAATGGCTGTGGGGAAGAAACTGTCTCTGAGTCTGTTCGTTTTTGCTTTGTGTGACCTGTAGCGCTTGCCGGAAGGCAGCAGGTCGAAGAGATGGTGGCCGGGGTGAGAAAAGTCCTTGACGATGTTTTCTGCTCTGCTGAGGTAGCGAGAGCAGGCAATGTCCTCCAGACTGGGCAGAGAGCAGCCGACGATTCTCTGGGCTGTTTTTATGATCCTCTGGAGCTTTTTCCTGTCTGCTGCTGTGCACCCCGCAGACCACACCGTGATGCAGTATGTTAGGATGCTCTCCACTGTGGCTTTGTAGAAAGACACCTGCAGCTGCTGTTTTAGGTTATTTTTCCTGAGCAATCTCAGGAAGTGCAGTCGCTGCTGGGCCTTCCCTACCACCGCTCTGGTGTTTGCAGACCAGGAGAGGTCGTCGGAGATGTGCACGCCCAGAAATTTGAACGAGTGGACTCTCTCTACGCAGTCTCCTTTTATGATGAGTGTTGCTGGATTCCTGCCATTCCTTCTGAAATCCAGAATCAGTTCTTTTGTTTTTGTTGTGTTCAATATGAGGTGGTTTTCCGAGCACCACGTTGAAAGTGACTCAACCTCATCCCTGTATGCCGCCTCGTCCCCTTCAGAGATGAGGCCGATCAAGGTGGTATCGTCAGCAAACTTAATAATAGTGTTTGTGGGGTGGGTCGGTGAGCAGTCGGAGCTGTAGAGGGTGAAAAGCAGGGGGCTCAGTGCACAACCTTGGGGGGAGCCAGTGTTCAGTGTTAGGGTGGGAGAGACGTGGGTACCGAGTTTCACCGACTGTGGGCGGTTGGAGAGGAAGTCCATTATCCAGTGGCAGATGGAGGGAGAGAGTCCTAGGTGTGCAAGTTTCTCCACCAGGATCTCCGGGATAATGGTGTTGAAGGCTGAGCTGAAGTCCAGGAAGAGCATTCTGACGTAGCTCCCCCGGTGGTCCAGGTGTTTCAGCACGGTGTGAAGTGCTGTGTTTATGGCGTCGTCAGTGGAGCGGTTTGCCCTGTAGGCAAACTGGTGGGGGTCCAGTGTGAGTGGCAGGGAGTTTTTGATGTGCCGGGACACTAACCTCTCGAAGCACTTCATGACCACAGGCGTGAGAGCTACAGGCCTGTAGTCGTTGAGGCTTTCCACTGCTGACTTTTTGGGGACGGGAATGATGGTGGAGGTTTTGAGGCAAGGTGGGACGGTCGCCTGTGACAGGGACCGGTTGAAGATGGTGGTGAAGACCCCAGCCAGCGGATTGGAACAGTCCCTGAGTACCCTCCCTGGTACTCCATCCGGGCCAGTTGCCTTCCTGGGGTTTATGGTATTCAGCGCACGCCTGACTTCGTGCTCCTGAAATGTGAGGGAGTTGCTGCTGGTTGTTGATGGGTGTGATGTGGCTGTATGTGGCCTACCAGCTTCAAAGCGAGCGAAGAACTGATTAAGGTCCTCAGCTAGTGAAGCCTCAGCCTCAACAGTTGCCAGGTTGTGGCCTCTGAAGTTGGTGATGTGTTGGAGGCCCTGCCACATCCTCCTCGGGTCATTTCCAGCGAAGAGGTGCTCGATCCTCCTTGTGTAGGCTGATTTTGCTTCCTTGATGCCTCTCTTCAGGTCAGCCCTGGCCACCCCGTAAAGAGCCTTGTCTCCAGACCTGAAAGCGGTGTTGCGGTGTTTGAGGAGGGTGCGCACCTCGCTGGTCATCCAGGGTTTTTGATTTGGGTAGTTTTTGACTTTTTTATATACTGTGACTTCATCCGTGCAGTAACGGATGTAGGATAAAACAGTGTCAGTGAATTTCTGGAGGTCATGGTGTTCAAATACCTCCCAGCAAGTTTGATCAAAACAGTCCTGCAGCTTGGAGAGGGCTCCCTCAGGCCACGTTTGTATTGTCCTCGTTACAGGTTTTGTTTTCCTTCGGATGGGGGTGTATGAGGGGGTAAGGGATAGGCATATGTGATCCGAATTTACTAGGTGGGGGAGAGGGAAGCTTTGTATGCGTTTTTGATGTTGCTGTAAACGCGGTCCAAAGTTTTTTCACCCCTTGTTGCACAGTTCACATGTTGATAGAATTTTGGAAGACCTTCAGATTATGTTTTTGGGATAGACCAAACCAGTTATAAGTATTGCAACACTAAAAAGTACAAAAACAAGAACAAAAGGCAACACTGTCCATGCTTCCTTTGAAATACAACAAACGTTGTGCATGTGTTATTTATTACCTTCTATGTCAACCCTGGTCCTAATTGTAACCCTGGATTGTTCCCAATACTTGCCCAGTAATAGCATTGCGTTCCCAAGGAGTCTTATTAGACCTTTACCTGGCAGGGAGGTCCATTGATTCCATTAGAACAACGTTGCCGCAGATTACAGAATGATGACTGCTTTGTGGAAGGTCAACAAGAAATCAATATGAAATGATATTACAGCTTTGACTTGCTGAGGTGCGGCCAGCATGTGCACTGCATGCAGTGCACTACTGTGTAAACACTTGACACGTTGTGGAGTCGGTCTCAGAAAGGTTTGTTTACTGTATGAGTGTAACAGGTTGATGGTAGAAATAATTTGGATGTATACAAGGGGGGTTGTGTTGAACTTGACAAAGTGTATACATTATGACTGTGTTTTTCAACCTGTATTGAGCCAAAGCGCATTTTTTCATCAAGAGAAACCCTGCAGAACGTCACCAGTTGTTGCCGTTGCATCTCCGGTAAAAGTAATTCTCAATTAAAGATAGCTTTCGCGAGACCGCACAGGCACACAAACTGGATAATTTCCCATGACACAGTATGGCAATTAATTACTTTGCATTGGTTCAAAAACACTGATTTATGAAACACTCTTCGATCTTGACATTATCACTGCTGTGTCAATGATATGACACTAAACCAAACCACTAAAGAAGGACTATGACCAGAGAACGTGCAATTGAAGTCTAATTCATTCTCCGGATGGTGAAAACTGCCTGAGTACAATACAATGCATTGAGCCCATGTGTCAATAAGTTCAGGAAAATAAAAGTATAAACCTTACATCTCTCTGAATTATTACAACGTATAGTTTTTTTTAAACATCATATACACATGTTTAGAAACCTACAGCATTGTCTTTTTAATCCTTTGAGATGGATTGGACATGCAACAGGAGGATCTGCCATTGTCAGAGTTTCTGTTTATGTTGAGCTGGCGGAACTGCAAGTGACGCAGAGAACCCAGAAGTAGTACTATTTTACTATACTTTTCAACCTAAAGCCCAAATTAACACAACATTTTTATGTAGAACTAATGAATTTCCATGAGTTTTTAGCTATTAATTATATTTTCAACACAGTAACCCTCTAGGGCCCGTTTGACAAGTGCTAATTAAATTACTGTAACTCTTTGTGGCAATATAGTAAAAAAAAAATCAAATTCAATCAAAGTATTAGGAAAAAAACACTCACAAAGTGACAGCAACTTCTGACAATGGTATCTCACAGGCACGTGTGGCATCAGACCAATCACAGGCAAGAAATGACACAGAAGGTGCAGAATAAATAATGCTTTGTACAACATATTTTTTGTTATGTGAAACCTATTAAAAAAAACAATTTTTGAAGCCTTTGAAAACAACTTAAGTTTGGATTGTCAAACGGTCAATTAATTGGGGTACAGATGAACTACTTATGATGAAGGTCTCGATCTCCAGAAATTGCTTCACCACGTACAACACAGGCCAAGAAATTCCGGGTCTTGGTGAAAACTAGTATACGGACAACTGAGAGACGAAGATTCAAAAACCTTTTTTGGTATTTGTTTATAACAGTTTATATGTTCAGTTTATTTTGTCCTACAATATGTTAATGTTCAGTTACAGTCTCCACTTCATTATAATCCTGAAAAATCGAAGACTGTTGAAGGGCTTGGGTATGGTTTGGTGATTCTGGTTTACCAAACTACCTAGGTCAGGGGTCTTCAATGTGGTGCCCTGGGCACCAGATAGTCTTCTAAGAACACCTGAGTAGTTTGCAGACAGCTTCTAAAAAGAGTTCACCAATGATTTTCTAGAGTATTTTATTTCTGTTTTAGTGATTGACGAAACCTATATTCAGATTCAGATTCAGATCTACTTTATTGTCATTCTAGTACACGTGTATACAGAACGAAATGTCGATACATCTGACCCACACAGTTTCCTCGAATGTACAGATATAAGTAAAAGTTGTATTGTATTATGGCTACGTATAGTATTTTACCATACCATAGTGCCGATAGTGCAAGAGGAGTAGCTAACCAGATGTGCAAAATGGGCATTCAGGTTAACAAGTCAGGAGAGTGATCAGACATGTAGTCTCTTGATAATCGCTTGCCGCGCACTGCTGAACGTTTTGTAATCGCTCACTGTGATTGCCTTACTGATCCAAAATGGCCGACGACAGTACAATGGATTTCGTTCTACAGCTTGCTTTGAGCGAGTTGGCTGATATGAGCGACAGTTCGCATATTGACACAGTTAAGGTTATCCTAAACGCAGTGGAAGGGTCATACCTGTCTTGCATTGTTCACAAACATTACCAGGCAATGTAAGACGATATATTACATCGCCAACAGCACTCGTCAGGGTGAGATCCTCCATCTTCTGCACTGTCGACGCCATGTTGGAAATCAAAGTAAGCGGTCTTTCTCCCGTGATTACTCGGGCACGCGAGCGCTCAATAATCACTGGCCGTTCAGAAGCTAGCGATAGCTCGCGATAGCAATCACTCACTCTCCTGAACACGCCTCAGGTAAACAGTAACATTAACACTGTAACAGTAACGCTGTAAGTACAATAGTGCAGAGAGCAAATGTGCAAGGAGTGGCAAGCTATAAAGAACTGCCAGTAGTGCAAAAAGTCAGATTAGCAGCCGTTAAGATTTAGGTTAACTATATGTTAGATTGACCATTTAACAGTCTAATGGCCAGGGGGACTAGACTACTGCGGAACCTGGTGGTCCTGCACCGCACACTGCAGTACCTCTTCCCAGAGGCTAGCAGAGTGAACAGTCCATGATGGGGGTGAGAGGGGTCCCCGATAATGTTCTTAGCATGGGATAGGCAGCGCTTCTGGCCAATGTCCTAAATGGAGGGAAGTGTAGTCCCGATTATTTTCTCTGCTGTCCTCGTTACCCTCCTCACACTACCTCACACTTCAATCGACTTATGAGAAGCAGAAGCCATTTATAGAATAGTAACAGCATAGCAATAGCATGATATCTTGTTATTTTAGAAATCTGCATCAAACTGGTAGCCCTTCGGGACAATAGGTAACAAAAAGGTTGGTGACCCGTGATCTAGGTAGTAACAACAGTTACTCACTGCACATGAGAGAAAAGTATAGATAATTTAATGATACGGACATCTAGCACCCTATAAAACATAAGATCCTGTTTTTCAGACTGTTTGATAATACAGTAAATTAATTTTGGAGTAATGTCTGGTGAACCTAAAAAAAAAAATTCCCATTTGTTTATATCACAGTTCACAGATCCCTTAACCGCCCGGGTAGCAGGGGCACCACTTTCTGTGGTGAATCTTGGGCTGCTTGGAGGCGCCAATCCCATTCCATTTTTTTAGGATAGTGGTTTTCTCCCCCACATGAACAGATAATACTGGTGTCCATGGATTCTAGTAGCAAAAGAAAGCCTCCTGAGCGGACTCAGATACAGCACCTTCATCGTCTGGTTGTTGTTTATTTTTTTCAGTGTAAAGCCTCAACCGGCTCCGTAGAGATGAATTGGACATATTTAGAAAAAAGCCATATACAATTGTTTATTAATTTTAATACACAAATCATTTCAATAGAGATACAAAAATATGCTGAATGCAGTATAAGTTAAGGGACAACGTCACAAAAGCAAAGGATATAACCTCATCAACACAAAGTTTGTTTTAAAAAAATATATATGGGCCACAGGTGATGCAATGTGTATTGTACAATGTGATACTCATTATTCTGTAACAAAGTAGTTCCCCCCAGTATCAGTATCGTCATACCCCACTGCCTGCCAATTCTGAGGTCCAGCTCAACTTTGAAAGGCAGGAACGCTTTACATCAAAAAAACACAGCGACCAAATGACGAAGGTGCTGTATGTGGGTCAAATCAGAAGGCTTTTCCTGCTACTGTCATCCATGAGAGGGACAGGTACTGTCACGCTGTACATGCCCAATACACGCCACAGTTGACCCAGGTTGTAAGGGGATCTATGAACCGTGAAGACAGATATTCCATTGACTTTTAAAATGTTTCGGCAATGAACAGTATCAGGAGCAAAAGTCAAGTTCATGTAAGTGAGACAAAAACGAAAGCATAATTAAATTCATCAAAGCTGCTGCTGTTCACTGTGGGAGGCAAGTTTACTTGGCATGTGAGCAAACACAAAAAGCGTAAGGACAACACAGCTTGGCAAATGATTGATACCGCTTATCGTTGTGCCGGATATCTAGCAGTGCTGGAAGACCTTGATGATAGGCTGTTAATTACAAAGTGAATTAATTCAGAACTAATTACAAGCCACAGCTCATGAAAAGTTCTTAATTGATTTGTTTTCCCTCTCTCCCATTTCACGCCTCACATTAGCACCTTGAATGTAAACTTATGCTAAGGAGGTAACAGATTTTATTGTTGAGTTGTTTTTCTTTGTTTTTCCCCTATTTTGACAGTTCTACAGTAACATGTACAGCCTTATTAAATCTGATTTGTGTTTTGATCAAAACTGTGATCAAATATACAAAAAACCAAGATGAAAGAGTAGTCAACAGTTAAAAAAAAGAGATATTTGTGTCTTGGTCCTCAGCATAGGCACGGCACAAGGGTGTTTTCTCAGCCTAGCCCTCTTCACCTTATTCACTCACGACTGTGCTGCCATCCATCCTACCAATACAGTTGTGAAATTCGCGGACGACACTACAGTGGTAGGTCTCATCTCAGGCAACAATGAGACCCAATACAAAGAGGAGATACAGCTCTCACAGTGGTGTTCTGCTAAAAAAAACTGGTGCTGAATACTAAATAGACAAAGGAGGTGATCGTGGAATTCAGCAGTTCCACGCCCTCCTGAGAAGTGGGGGAGTGGGTGGCCAACATCAAGTTCCAGGGCCTCTGCCTTATATCAGACCTCCCTGGTCTAAAAACGCTTACCGCCTGGTGTAGAAAGGTCAGCAAAAAATCTTCTTCCTCAGGAAACTGTCTTGTCTCCCTCCTAGGTTGCTCCTCAACTTTTACAGAGGAACACTTGAGACCATCCTGTGCCTCAATGTGACCGTGTCGTATGGCGGCTACACGGCACAGGAGAGGAAATAACTAGCACGGGTTGTTAGGACTGCACGGGGCATCGTGGGCTGACCCCTCCATGACTTGGAATCCACATATCCGGTCCGAGTCAAAAGGAGAGCAGAGGCCATCGCCACGGATCCCTGCCACTCGGACCACACTGTTTGTATCGCTTCCATAAGTAAGTGGTACAGGAACATCTGCAGATGCTCAGCACAGTAATACATTACATACTAAATGTATTAATAATATTCATAATATAATGTGAAAAATTCAGCAGATTTTGCAAAGAAAATCTCATTATGTTAATCTTGAATGAGCTACAATGTGAACCCCAAATAAATAGTCAAGTCAAGTCAAGTCATTTTTATTTGTATAGCCCTAAATCACGAAGAGTCTCAAAGGGCTTCACAGATTGTTACACTATATTACACAAACTATTTTCAACCGACAAGAGGAGTAGGTTATTCGTATGCAATGGAGTAGAAGTGAGTTTTAAGTTTAGATTTAAACATTTCCACTGAGGTTGCAGATCGAATCTCAGGGGGAAGAGCATTCCACAGCACCGGTGCCCGGATGGAGAACGCTCTCGAACCAGCAGAAGACTTCTTTGCTCTCGGGATCATCAGAAGACCAGCACTCTCAGATCGTAGGCTTCGGCCCGGGACATAGTGGCAGATCAGATCTGAAAGATAAGAGGGAGCAAGTCCATGTATGATTTTGTACAATACTAAGAGAACTTTGAAGTCACATCTTTGGCTAACTGGGAGCCAATGCAGGTTAGCCAAAATCGGTGTTATGTGATCGTACTTTTTTGTCCTGGTTAAGAGCCTCGCTGCGGCATTTTGTACTAGCTGAAGAGACTTGATTCTGGACTTCGGGAGACCGGAGAGTAGTGCATTGCAGTAATCGAGACGGGAGGTAACAAATGCATGAATTATTGTTTCCGAAATATAACTATTTCATGCAAGGCAGAATCTCACCTTCCTCCTCGGACTACACACCACTGGTAAAAACTCCAGAATAATTTGTAAAGACAATAAAATTAATGCAAAAAGACGTTGAAAAGACAAAAATAAAGGTGTCGAAAGGCAGTTTCAAGCAGTTTATGATGATCAAATTTAGACTACATTAGAGCAGATAAACACTATGACTCAAAAGTAGAAAATAGACCGGACACGATTTAGTTTGAAATCCAACGTCCAACAGGTTGTTAGTGTTAGAAGAGGAAGGTGTCTTCGTTATCAGCTAAATATAATAATAATAATAATAATAATGCATTTTATTTAAAAGCGCCTTTCAGGCCACCCAAGGACACTGTACAAACAATGAAAGAAAAAAATACAATTTAAAAAGTTGTAAACGAAATAATAAATAAAAACAAGACATAAAATCATAAAAACATAAGAAATGGAGAAGCTATGTGTTGTAGGCAGTCCTGAACAGGTGTGTTTTTAGACGGGACTTAAAAGTGGAGAGAGGTGTGCAGTTTTGGAGGTCCGGAGGTAGATTGTTCCAAAGCTTGGGAGCAGCGCGACTGAAGGCTCTGGCTCCCATGGTGCTCAGATGGGCAGGGGGCACTGACAGTCGGAGGGAGGACGAGGATCTGAGGGAGCGAGTGGGGCGTGCACCTGGAGAAGGTCGGACAGGTAAGGAGGAGCCAGGTTGTGAATGGCCATATATGTATATAAGATGAGTTTGTAGCTGATGCGATGCTGAACAGGAAGCCAATGTAGCTGTTGGAGAACGGGGGTGATGTGCTGCTGGGAAGATGTTTTTGTGATGATGCGAGCAGAGGCGTTTTGAACCAGCTGAATTTTATGGAGGGACTTTTGGGGAAGGCCGAAGAGGAGAGCATTGCAGTAGTCAAGGCGGGATGTGACAAGACTGTGGACGAGAATAGCAGTAGTGCGGGGGGTGAGGGAAGGGCGGAGTCTGGTAATATTGCGGAGGTGGAAATAAGCAGTGCGGGTGATGGTGTTGATATGTGAGTGGAAGGTAAGCATGCTATCCAGGATGACACCCAGACTCTTGACCTGGGGGGAGGGGGACACTAAAGAGCTGTCGATGTTGAGAGAGAAGTTGTTTACTTTGGATAAAGTGGATTTGGTGCCAAGAAGGAGGAATTCTGTTTTATTGGCATTTAATTTAAGAAAGTTTGTTGTGAACCATGTTTTGAGTTCGGAAAGGCAAGAGGTGAGGGAGGGAGGTGGGAGTATGGAGTTTGGTTTGCAGGAGAGGTAGAGTTGGGTGTCATCAGCAAAGCAGTGAAAGTGGATATTAAATTTGCGGAGGATATGACCAAGAGGCAAGAGGTAGACGATGAAGAGAAGAGGACCTAAGACAGATCCCTGGGGTACACCTGTGGTGACTAGGGAGGGCTTTGAGGTGAAGGATTTCAGCTGGACAAACTGAGTGCGGCCAGTGAGATAGGAATGGAACCAACTGAGGGGAGTATGGGTGAGACCAATGGAGGAGAGTCTATTGAGGAGGATAGGGTGAGAGATTGTGTCGAAGGCGGCGCTCAAGTCTAGGAGGATGAGGATGGAGACTAAACCGGAGTCGGATGCTATGAGGAGATCATTTACAATACGGATTAGGGCAGTCTCTGTGCTGTGGCGGGGGCGGAAACCAGACTGAAAGGGCTCATAGAGAGAGTGGAGGGACAGGTGCGAGTGGAGTTGAGCAGCAACAGTTTTTTCAAGGATTTTTGAAATAAATGGAAGGTTGGAGATGGGGCGGAGGTTGTCGAAGTTGTTGGGGTCAGCACCATGTTTTTTAAGTGTAGGAGTAACAGCAGCGGTTTTGAAAAGTGATGGGACAATACCAGAAGAGAGTGAGGAGTGAATAATGGCAGATATGAGAGGAAGCAGGGAAGGGAGGCAGGATTTAACAAGGGATGAAGGGAGGGGATCGAGCTGGCAAGTGGTGGGCTTGGATTTGAGTATGAGGTTGGATAATTCAGCAGTCGTGGGTGGAGCAAAACTGGAGAAGAAGTGACAAGGAGAAGGAAATTCAGATGGGGAGGGAGCAGACAGGTTTTGATGGAGTTGGTGATGAATCTTAAGGATTTTGTGATTGAAGTACTCCATTATGGAGTTGCAGGTTGCTGTGGAGTACAGGTGGAGGGGGAGAGAATTTGGTGGCTGGAGGATTTTGTTCATGACAGAGAAGAGAGTTCTTGAATTTCCTTCGTTGGAAAGGATGAGGCCGGAGTAGTAGCTGGATTTGGTTTGTGCAATTTGGTCCTTGTATTTAGCAGTATGGGTAGTGTACATGTCCTTATGGATGGTGAGGCCGGTTTTCTTATAGAGTCGCTCAAGTTGGCGGTTCTTTGATTTCATTGACCGAAGAGCGGGTGTAAACCAGGGGGCAGATGTGGAGAATGAGGCAGTCCTGGTTTTCAGGGGGGCAAGAGAATTTAGAATATTTGTGAGGCAGGTATTGTAGTGAGTGGTAAGCTCATCCGGGCTTGAAAGAGCTTCTGGGGGTGGGGAACGGTCAATAATGGAGCAGAGGGTGTCAATGTTGATATTTTTGGTATTACGAAAAGAAATGAGACGGGAGGTTTTGACAGTAGAGAGACAGAGTACGGTGTTAAAAGTGAGGAGGACATGATCAGATTCAGGAAAAACGTTGGAAGTGGGCTTGGAAGTGGAGAGGCCAGAGCAGCAAACCAAGTCCAATGTGTGGCCTTTAATGTGGGTGGGGAAGTCAATAAGGCTGTGTATCCCGAGACTCTCCAGGCAGGATGTGAAGTCTCTGGTGAGTGGCAGGTTGGGGTTGTCCATGTGAATATTGAAATCTCCTAATAAAATTAAATTTGGCGAGAGAGTGGATAAATGTGTAATTAAGCTGGAGAATTCATTGATAAAATCACTATGTGGCTTTGGGGGGCGATAAATTGAAGCAATAATGGTTGGCGTGGGTCCGGGGAGCTTAAACACCAGGCATTCAAAGGAAGTCGATGAAGTGACGGAGACAGGCAAGACTTTCCACTTCTCGCGGTGAATTACCGCGAGACCTCCTCCACGGCCGTTGCCACGGGGACGGCAGATGTAAACAAAGCCGGGAGGAGTGGAGTCATTCAGAGCAGCGAAGTCGTTTGTTTGTTGCCAAGTTTCTGTTAAAACGAGGAAGTCGAGTTTTCGTTCGGCGAGGACGTCTTGGATGAGGTGGCCCTTGTTCCTGAGTGAGCGGACGTTCAGCAATCCAAAGTTGACGGCGGAGGTGTCTTGTTTGACGGCGGCAGTGCTGTTAGCCGACCTAGCTAGGCGGGCTAATGTATGGCAGTTAGCCCTACGGCCGCAGTTTATGGGAGGGCGTCGAGATGTGGACCAGGTCGAGGTGATTGAACCAGGGTTTTTATACTCGACGTGCCTGCGCGATCCGCGGTGAATGTAGCGGCGTCGAGGCAGGCGAGTTATGTCAGGATGGTGGAGCAGCTCCGGTGGCGGAGGCCCCCGCGCAATCCACCGGATCCGGAGAAGATCCGCGATGGAATACTGGAGCAATCCTGTCGCTGGATGGTGGCAGAACGTCAGGAGTATCAGGAATAATCCAAAAGCGGCGAGGTTTTGGCACGCCATGACGAGGGAGAGAGGCCGGTGCTGTGACAGCTGGTATGTTTAAGTTAGCCCGAGGGCTAAGTTACGAGGGTTTGATTGATAAAGTGAAATGTTGGTTCAGGTTACATCAACCAAAGTACCCACAGTCCAAAACAGAAGGGCAAAAGAAAAATCAGAAAAAGTATCTGAGCTTCGAAAAAGTTTGGAAAAGTTTTTGGAGTGAGAAGCGGCGACATACACGCCAGCGTCCTCTCACCCCGGAAGTTCATTCACCCCGGAAGTTCATATTATGCTTTAAAAGTTAGGGTTATTGTTTGATGTTCCTATAATTTATATGGTAAAATGTTTTCTCTCCCACGCAGACAGGTTGTGTTTTACACCAGCAATGTCTATCACTGATTTAACTTCTACTTGTCATGTCCTGTATTCTCTGTACTCTCATGATCTGTGATTTGGTCCTTTCAGTGGAATTCTGCTTTTGGGGGTCTTAAATATGTAATTTAGCAATTTCACAGTTCTTTGGACAGACATATTTCATAGCTTTACCAGATTATTGTTTCTCACTGCACCTTGTTTCCTCCTACTCGCAATATATTTATTGCTTGCTCATAGCCTTCATGTCTAATGTCTGGTTAATTTGGTGTTTTATGGTCTCGTCTGAAATAGCATTGCCATTATTGTTATATTCTCGCTTGGGTATATGTTCCGCGTTGTTTTGCTATGTTATCCTACATTATTTTCCAAGGTTTCATCATCTTGACACTCTCGTTGACATATCCCTCTGAGTAAATCTTCTGCGTTTCACTCCTTTTATCTTTCGTTCAGTTCGTGTTCTGACATAGTTTTATGATCTGATTGTCTTGGCCCTCTCTATTTAGTTTTATCCATATGTGAGTAAATATCCTGGGTTGTCATTTTTCACAATTTGTTCAGTAAGAGTTAGTGTTCCATTAGAGCAAATTTGTGTTGCAACATATCCTGTGTCTTATTCCTTTTACGTTTAGTTCATTTAGATATGGTTAGCGATTTAACATTAGGTAGCGAGTATGTGTCATTGTGCCCATGTTTGAGTAGCTTTGATGTACCGTAAATTCCAGACTATAAGCCGCTATTTTTTCCCCAAACGTTCAACCCTGCGGCTTATTCAGTGATGCGGCCAATTTATGCAATTTTTCTAACGGCCGCCAGCGGCGCTTGAGTACAAAAGTTAAGATTTAGACCGGTGGAATATATGCACTGAGGAAGACTGCAACTTCTTGGCTTTTGCATGAATTAAATTAGCGTAAACATACCCTCATCATGCAAAATGCACATAAAAAAATCCACCTTCACCAACTGGTTCCGAAAGGCCGGTCTGCTGCGTGACGTTGAAGAGGGCACAGAATCAGTAGTGGATGAGAGTTCCAGCGACAGTTACAGCGCGAGTGAGGCTGCGGGAGCGTGGGACTACGTCTATATGACAAAATTTCTTTCCGACACTGAGGAAGAAGACTTTGATGGCTTCAGCTCTAAGGAGGAAGATGAGGACGGTTTCCCGTGATTTTTACATGTACGGTATGTTTTTTTAACAAACCTGTTTACTGTGTTGCGAGCGTGTTGCTAGCGTGTTGCTACCATTAACTGCCCTGTCACAGGCACCGTTTGGGATGAAAGTTATATTATTATTAAAGCTTTGAAAACTCTCTCGGTGGACCGTCCTTTGTAAATATGTGTAACCATGTATAATATGTATTTGCAAATGCATATTTTTGTAATGTATTTATTTGTATTTATTTTGGACACTTATTCTGATATGTTTGGCACGGGCGAATGAAAAAGAAGGGACGTAACAAACGTTGGGTGACGGGAAGTGGGGGTGAAGGTGAGACCTGTTTGTGGACGCGGCGGACAATAGTGGATATATCTTTTTCCCACCCTTACCTTTGGGAATATACACTTTTTTCCTTGGATTACTTTCAACGGGACCCGGACTCTGCAGGTCTGCATCAAACCTTAAGTACTGGTATCTTTTTCTGTTCATTTGGCCGGCTGTGATTTTTGGATTGTGTACTTAAATGAAGGACATTCAGTTTCAATCGCAGGACTTAAAGTCGGGTTTGGGTTAATTTTGTGTTTGTGTTACATTTTTTTAATGTGGGCGCAGGCGGCTTATATACAGGTGCAGCTTGTGTGAGTACAAAATCGGTTTTCCTCTTAAAATGTGGTGGGTGCGGCTTATAATCAGGTGCACTCTGTAGTCCGGAATTTACGGTATCTGATTTTGGAGCAGGATGTGTCCATACACTTTTGTTCTAGCTGTTTTAATGTTTTAATTTCTGAACAATCTTAATCAACTGCTTTGTTTCTTCTGACCATCCAATATGATACTTTTTTTTTTAAATAAATAATTTTCTTAAATCTTGTTTTGCGTTTATTTTTCTGCGATTTTCTTCACCCCCCACACGCATATCATGCCAGGACTGGCTTCTGGGAGAATCTGTAACACAAATTGTGGTCAGAACGGACTTGAACTGAATATTCTAAAGTTATTTTTAAGAATTGCCTTGGGAAATAATGTTATTAATAAAGCTTTGAATATTAACACTGTAAATTTAAACTGTGCTGGACAACCATAATGACTGTTATGCGGGAGCTGTCGGATTCGAACCAAACACAGGAAAGCAGGAAACAGAAGTTAAGAGTGTACTTTAAGATGGTTTCATCATGAAAATGAAGGAAGGAGGGATTACACAAAATCATAGGGGCTAAACGTGAGAAGGACACAGACATTGAGGGACGCAGACCGCAACATTGTCAGCAATTACTCAACAAATACAGATAGCAAATTGGAGGACTAAATAGACTCACTCATGAACCAAACTGGTACTGCACATGTAAGGCAGCTAAGGCAGATGATAGGATAAGGAAGATAACCAAATGCAGGCGGACAAGAAGGAACTTCAGGAGACAAAAGCAGACACCCACGGGAAAGATGGACTGAATGGTTTATTTTTTTCCCCCGTGCTGAGGTTTTGAGTTTTTCCTTGCCTGCATGTTGGTTTAAGATCAGGGGATGGTGCACTTGTAACCCATGCAGTCCTTTAAGACACTTTGTAATTAAGGTCTAAACAAATACATATGACTTGACTCGACAGTTATGTAGTTATGGATGGATTTGTTTAACACAGACTAGTGTAAATGTGATTCCATATTTGTGCAAAAATTAAAAGCTGCAGAAAAAAAATGCCTGATGGCGTGATCATTCAAAAATAAGGTATATGTAGAAAAATTCTGCTTGAACGTGGGACATGTAACATTGGTAAGGTGGGGAGGGAAAATGGGCTTATGTCTTTTCACCAAAGAAAGCCGTGCTGTTTAAAAAAGGAAGGGGAAAAGAGCACACTGAGTGACAGGTTAATTGGTAGGATCTTGGGACCTTTGAGTCTGTTCCTCATCCGAAGGACAGAAAGGCAGGATGGTATTCCAAGCTAATCCGCCTTTTGCAGTCTCCATCGACGGGGGACAAGCTCCATATGGAGTAAATACAAACTCAAGGAGAAAGCTCAACAATTGAGTTGTTTAAGCTATTTTGGGGTAGAAATAAACAAAAGTAACTGGATTACAATTTTAATGTTGTGTTTTCAAGGTTTGAAAAATGCTGCCTATAGTGGTTGTAAATGATTGAAATTGTTGCCATGTTTCTTGGTGGTCTGACTCAATAGACACCACATTAAATGAAGAGAAATTAAACAAGTTTGCTTAAAAATGATGCAGACACGGCTGCTCTGTGTAGATTGCAGACATATTTGACGACTTAAAGAAAACATTTGTAAACAATGGAAATATTTGTGGATCTGCAAAATACATGACTCACACAGGATTTTTTTTTCTTTTCACAGTTCTTGAAAAATTGGAAAACTGGTTTGAAAGGCCTTAAAAGGTTTTTGACCATTTGGCCATAAAAAAGGTGTACAGACCCTGTACCTAGGTAGAAAAAATATCTATGAATTGGCAAGAATGGAAGTTTTGCGCTAACATTTACAATTGCATACATACCAAATTAAACCCATATTTTGAGATTATAATTGTATCATTTTTTCATGTATTTTTCTTGCCTCGTATCCCCGAATAATCTACATATCTAAATGTTTCCAACAAAAATTTCCAGGTCGAGCTGAAATTAAAACAAATTATTTGCCCAATCTGCATAATTATATGTGGGTATGGTAATTACAAATACATTTTATTCAAACCCCATAACATAATTGGTGTTTTAATTCATGCCCAGTGTCTATTCAATCTATTGTGGAATTATAATACTTACTGTTCAATGTTTGCTCATTTATTTCTCTTTAACGCTGCGAAGAAAAAGTGAACATTTTACATCATAAATAAAACGGATAAGGAATGATCTGAGCCATTCATCATAATTTACTTGCTCAGTTGACTTCTCTCCACCTGGATGCCCAGCGTGTTAATATCTGCTGCCAACTGTAATGAAGCTCTGAGGATTTTGAGAATATCCAATCTGACACAGTTTCTTGCCTTATGGCTTTAATAAAGCAGAAAATTATGTCTTGCACCCTACACAGCCTTTAGTCTCAAAACATTACAATTTTTGGTATTGAATCATGTTAGATGACACTGAGCTGCTTTTTCTCCCTAAAAACTGATTATTTTTATATATTTATCCAAACTGGCTCTTTAAAAAAGGTTATTTTTCTGTGCAAAGCATCAGGACTTTCGTATTTCAGTCTTGGGTTTTAACAGATTCATTCACAAAGTGGTATAACTGGCAGATACTTAAAGTCTACCTGTCGCTAATTCTACTATCTGAACATTCAACATACATCTAAGGCATACCACCCTGTCAACCTTTTAGCAAATTCACATTTATATTCATACTATGCCCCTAGGGTGATGAGAAAGCGGGATAAAACTGCAGGGGGTTTGGCTTGGTTGAATTTGCATCTCAAGTGAAAAATCTTGCAAAATAATATCAGTAGAAGATTGCGACAATGATTCTAAAAAATAATCCAAAGTATGATTGACCAAAACTCTAACATAATTTTACGTATTTTGTGAGTTTCCCTGTCAGTCTTAGTCACTGGAAGAGCTCTCTATCCTCTAAAAACTTAAAATAATTCAAGAAATGCACGGGTTTGCACTAAAATAGCATCTCGGCTGTTAACATTGTGGCTTGCTGCTCTGTGCCATGTGACAGGTTGCTGTTTTATTTCTGTACAACTACAACTGAGATGAAAACTGCAGTTTAGTAAAGACAAGTGCATCAATTGTTTATCAAAGGTTCAGAATCCAAATATGCATAATGTCAATGTTATCTTACTCAATATTTAGTTTTATGGTGACATGGTATGTTTTCTGGTATTATTCAGTTACCATGTCCCTTATGATTTAAAAACAACAACATTTAAACCTTAATCCCCACTTTTGGCTACTCTAGTCTCTTGCAGTTATTTTGTTCCTTCTGATGAATATGTTGTGATGTTTCAAATTGCATATCTAGTTCTTAAATCCATCAGATTAATGTGATGATAGTGTTAATGACAATGTGACAATGGTGGTATAATAGTGTTTATTTTTTACCTTATATACCACCTCTTTGTTTTTACTAAACAGTTTCCATGATGTTTATAACATGGTGACAAAGTTTTTCAAAAGGTATGCAATACCGATAACAGCTGAAGTCTACCCTCAAACCTGTTCTTGTCATGATTACCAATGTGATTCACCTATGCCCGCTCATTTGGTGCTAACCGCCGCGGATTCTGATTGGCTCCCTGTCCCTTTTTAAACCCACTATCTGTCCATTGTTGTCAATCAGTCTGCGATCCTTTGTTTTTCAAGGCAAGCTTTTTTCGACCCCTGACTCTCCCTTGCGCCATTTTTGCTCCCATTACGACCTCGACCACGTTTCTACTCTCCTGTCCCCTGGCTTATACACGTTTTCGATCCTGACCACGTCTGCGCTCCCGTCCCGACTTAAGAGCGGTTTTTGATCCCGACCACGTCTGCCCTCCCATTCTGGCTTACGACTCACTTCCGACCCCGGCCACGTTTTTTCTCTCCTGTCTCGGCTACCGACCTGTTTTTTTCCGTCCCCGACACTGCCATCGCTCGCCACGGAAGATCCACTTCCGTGTTCAGATACCAAGCCGAGTACGAGAGCGAACACCGGATCGTGGCGCAGCCCTTCCTCGTTCCTTCAATAAAACTTGTGGTAAACGTTACGCAAGTGTGTCCTGTTTACGTCTGGTCCTGACAATTCTAATCCAAAGATTCCCGATCTTGCAAAGGCACCAAACTATTTCGCTCTCCCAGGGAATTTTTCAAATAATCTTATTTCGTCTAAGAATACCATTTTTGCCAAACAGAACTGGCCCTCCAAGATAAGATTATGTTTCGTGCATGCAACTACTCTCCAGTCACGGTTTATCTTTTCAGGATGCCAAATTAACAAACATAAAATCTGTTCCCTCACCTTGACTCCAAACGGGCAAACAGAAGGTTGAACATATACGATAACTATCCCCTTCTATTTCAAGAATTGGCCCCATCTCCTATTCAGCTGTTATCACATTGGTCCAGCTATCTCTTGTTAGTGTGTCGTGTTCAATATTTTAAGGAGGACAGACTTCTTCCTTCTGCATGTTCGAATCAACATCCAGTTCACAGGATGAGAAGGGTAAAAAACAAGCGCTGGAGTTGAGCAGTTTCATTAAGATTTTTGAATAGAGTAAAACATATTTAAAAAAAGAAAAAAATACCGAACACTGGTGTTGTAGCACATAAATGTTTTTTATGTTTTTTACAAGTGCCCTTATAAAATGGCTGACAATCAGTGATTTTATATATTCATATTTATATTATATGTACATGTAGGCGTGGTAGTGGAAAATTCCCATGGCAGATGGTTCACACAACCTTTGTCCAAACTGTAGGATGTCTTCCTCTTGGTCTGCCTCTTACTTTACTACAATGGTTACTTGTGGTTTGTATCCAGCCACCAGCTAAAAGTCCTTGGTAAGTATTTCTCTGTGATATGTTTTCTTTAAGGACATCAGAACCTTCAGCGAAATAACAAATTTGTGTTGCATAAATAGATATTTTTCAATTTTGTTTTAAGTCTGTGCTTGGGTTCTACTATTACTCTAAACCACGTTAGTTTTAAAAAAAAAGCAAGAAAAACGAGAACAGTCTGAAACAAGATACCTGAAAAATATAAACCCGGGGTAGCTCACTAAAGACGTCGTCTTGTAGCCATCACATTCGATGAAAATACGCAACCATGGTCCCCTTAAATCCATGAGTATCGCGGATTTATCTACTCCAAAACGCCGACAAATTAAAGAGAATCTCTGGAAAAGCATCTCTGTATTAATGTATGCTACATGTACATTGCTTGTTGCTACCTCTCAACTTAGCCCAATAATTCCCATTTACAAGTAAACTAGTATAATTATTTTCTGTAGGCCGTAGGCTAACCTAACTTGTAATACACATCTTTTCCAGCCAATTGCAGGCTTTGCTCTACCCCCTATAGCCTATAGGAGGCCGTTAATGCTAAAAAAGACCCGCTTTCTTCACCTCCAAATGACTTTACCCATTAGTGACCGATTCAAATGATGATTGACACATTGGTTTGGAAATAACACACTGATATATATATACATAAACACATTTATACCTTAGCATGCACTGTGCACTACTTCTTCGACGGGGGAAAATCGAGTCAGCGCCTGCTTACCGTCACAGACCAGAAACGGACACAGGACCCAATAGCGCTTGTTTTCTCAGTTTTTATTGAATAAGAGGGAGAGTAAGGCTTGCTCCCACGATCCGATGGCTGACGGACAAAAGAAGTGAGCGGTGCGGAAGTAGCCCTTCCGTGTCTGGCGAGGAGGATCGGAGACAGGAGGGGAATAGCAAGTCGTCGGCCGGGACTGGAGATCAAAGGTAACGGGGCAAAACAGGTCAGGCAACAGGCAGGCAGAACGGGGTGTAGTCAGGTCCGGAAACAGGTTGGCAACAAAGATTAGGCAGAAAAAACCGGGGCAAAATTGGAGTCGGACGAAAGGGCTTACTGAGCTGAAGACAACAGTTCGCATAATGATCCGACTCTTGGAAGCCAGGGGTTTAAAAAGAGAGTGACAGCCAATCAGCTGTCCGGGTTGTTGGCGCCAATTAAGCCGCCGCAGCTGTGCTCAGTCGGCAATCATGACATTTACCGTATTTGCAAGACCTGTTGCGACTCAATATTATTATGCGGACTCATGGCCATGTTTTGGAAAAAAAAAAAAAAGAACACTTTAAGGTGCGCCTTGAAGTATGGAAAATACAGTTGTCTAGAAGCTTTCATGGGCTCTCAAAAGCTACAGCATTAGCACAAAACAATAATCCCCCAGGTTCCACCACCGCTCTGTCCAGCCCACCCAATAAAAATTCACTTCATAGTCTGCATGAAAACGAATTTCTCTAAACTGGAGGTGTAAATATCCTGAGCTGGATATTTTGCAGCTTTAAAGTCAAGTATATATTAACAAAGTGTCAATCACGGCTCCAGCCATTTAAAGATTGGATCTCTTTGCACTTTCAGCGTTTGTGTATTGACGAAGAGGGGAAAAAGCAGAGGCTGAATTTTAAGATTGTGCTTAATTGGAAAGCTCCAGAGGACCATTTCACATATTTATGTCAGCAGGGAAAGAATCATTTAAATTTACTTACTTATGAAGGCCCATCTAAATAGGACTCACTGCATTAGTTTGACACTCAAGGGGCTAATATCGTTAGTTACCGTATAATTGGGATTGCTCAAAATGTAAGCCACGTTTACCATTGCATTTTTGTAATTTTCTTGTAGAGCAATTTTCTCTTTTCAGTATTTTATTCTCAACCTAATGCGAATACACTTGAGCTTCCACTTTTCTCTGCAATAACAAGTGGAAAATGTAATTCTATGCATAATAATGCGCAGGGTGGAAAACGAGCGAGCGTCAGGAAGAGGAGCTCGCATCAGTGTTGGACGAGTGTTGATGTGTCATGGAGCTTAGAGCACACAAGGGGAATCACATTGCTTGGCTATTTCCAGCCTCTCGTTGAGATAAGATGAACAGGGGAGTCTTTTGTGCATATCTTTGTGATAGATAGACCATTTGGAGTCTTCCCACACTCAAAACTCTCATACTGACCCGGGACTCTCAACTTCAGGATTTTGGACAACAAAACCAATAAACTCCAAACTATAAGTCTATAAATTATCGGGAACTCGCAATACATTTCACTGTATTCATTCTTTTTCCACATGCCTGAAACTCTAAAACAGAGGCAGACTTTTACACACACACATATGCAAGCACCATATTGCTTGTTCACCCTCAATGTCAACTTTTAGTGAGGAACTGCTTCCAAGATGGATTAAACAGCAATCGTTGAGGAAGAGGGCTCTTAAGCCCAAAGTTATTCATGTGCAAGGAGTCTTCCTGAAGCTGAGGGCAAAAGTATTATCTTGACTTTTTCCCTGCCTGCAGGACATGGTGGTAACTATGTCTTCGGGTTTTTCTGCAAACTCAATAAGTTAACGGTCACGTGTTGTACGCCTGCTGTGGAACAAATCTTCTAGTTTTGTGGTTTGAAAGACAAGCGGTGTGTGTTATGTGCAAAACTGCTGTTTCTGGAAAATACAACTTTGTGAATCCGTATACCTCATTCTGTATAAGTTGACTGTGTTTGAGTTGATTGATTTTCCGAACCGCTTTCTTTCACTATGGTTTCATGAGTTCTTGAGCCCATTCTGGGCAGAGGACACACTGGCATGATTGCTAGTCAATCAGAGGGCATACATAGACATATATCCATCAACATACACATCATACCACACAATACATCTAAAGAATCTGGGGTCACCAATCAACCTGCCATGCATGTTTTGAAATGTGGGAGGATACCAGACTGCGCTGAGCAAACTCCCTCAGGTACAGGTGAACATGCAAACTTCACACAGGGAGGCCGGACGGTCATTATATATTCGTACAGCTATATATAAAATTCATATTACTAAATTGGCATTTTTATACTTTTCTCAATGTCCAGGCAAAACACATTATACATCTTAGGGTTATTTAGCTGAAAAATATGACAAAAATGATATTTTTAATTGGTAAAATTAAGTATATGAGTGTATCAATTCATTAAACTGCTCAATTTATGTTAAAAAAAAAAAAACTGCAGTACTGTCACTGTTGCAATGGTGCCCAATTGGCCCCGCCCGTGTGGCGCCAGCTGCAGCTTGTTGACAGAATGGCTTCCCCACTATTTAAACCCTGTCCTGTCACTCCCCTGTTGTCACCCTGTCTGCGAACCTCTGTTTGTCAAGGCAAGCCTTTTTCGACCCCTTACTCCCGCCTGTCCCGTTTTCGCTCCTGTGTGTCTCCGGCTACGGCCCGTTTTGATCTCGACCATGTCTGCTCTCCCGTCCAGACCCATTTTGATAGCAACCGCGTCTACTCTCGTTTTGGTTTACGACTCTTTTCCGACCCCAACCACGTTTTTGCTTTCTAGTCCCGGCTACTGACCAGTTTTCCCTTCCCTGACACAGCCATCACTCGTGACGGAAGATCCACTTCCGTGTTCGGATCACAAGCCGAGTACGAGAGCGACCCGCTTCCCGCGTCCAGCGAACATGGGATCGTGGGCGCAAGCCCTTCCTTGTTTCTTCTATAAAATTTGATGCAAACGTTACGCAAGTGGGCCCTGTTTCCGTTCTGGTCCTGACAAGTACACCATCTTATTGCTATATATGCATTATTTGGTCACTTCAATTAAATTTTGATAATAAAATGAGGCATTTAGTGTACAAGCATGTGTGGACAATGTGGATAGCATACTGCAAATGCAATTTGGAATTGAGTCTTATGTCAAATGCATTACATGATGCTAAAGGTCAATGCCGGGGCGATTGGGTTACTTAAGTTTACGTTTGGATCTTTTTGTTTACCTTTGTGCACAGTTTAACATACGTGTTTGGGTCTTCACAGGTTAAATATCATTGCGGCCCCTCGTTTTTGCGTAGAGTGCCAAATTTATGGCTCAAGTAGATTTAAAACAGGTATAGATTTCATACAGTTAAATCAGGTTTTGGTGAATCCAATCAAAATAAAGTACTCATTACTGAAGGGACATTCGAACCCTCTCAAAAAAAGAAAAATCGAAACGTGGCTTGAAAGTAGATCCGAAATGGAAAAAAAAACGTAGGCGAGTGCAATCAATCTTTATAATGATGGCATGCTACGAAGGTACAGACAAAAGGCTCTTGGTGTCTTTTAGTAATATTGGAACTCTTACACAGGAATGTTTTTATGCTTCAATGCAGATACTTCATGGTATAATTTGGGTTTCCATGCAGCTGGGCTTCCAAAAGGCAACCAGTACTGTCATCGCTGCTTTGTTCTAATCATGAGTCCTTACGTTAGAAAAGCAATCTACCTCAGTCGCTGAAATGAGTCTGCTTTCAAATAAAACTGGCCCTTTTATAGTGGCCAACCCACTTATGCAGAGACATTCATTTTGCAATGCCAATTTCAGTGGAGCTATAAATAACCAAAAAGTCAATCTGCAAGGAGGTTAGTTTATGTGGCAATCCTGATATTTAATCAGACAGCATTTGCTTTCTTCAGACCAAATTACCAAAAAGCATTTGTGTGTTGAGGAATATTGGCCCCTTGTTGTGGTTGGTTGATATCAAATCTGAAGTTGTGATTTGGGAGTTGTTGTTGTTGTTGTTCCCATTGCCGACATCATGGCCAAACAGTTAAAGTGATAATAAAATACCTTTTTTTTTAATTAAGCAAAGAACGTGTTGCGTTCCTTCTCACAATCATTCAGATAGGGGTCAAAATATTACACGCGCCGGGGGACTCGAAATATTTAGTCTCAAAGTTAACCCATTTGGCTCATCTCCTCTGTAGCTGTGATGTCATCGGATGAAAACAAGACTCATAACAATGGCGGGTCTCATTGACGCAACATATGAGGCAGCTCCGAAACAGACGATTGCATACACTTTATTTGGGCTTGGAGAAATTGTAACTTTGCTTACCTCATTGCTGGGGGACTTGTGACTGTTTTGTCCAAGTTGCGTCTTTGAGCTCCAAAAATTGCATGAGGTAAGTTTACCTGCTGCTTTACTGTGTGTGTGTTTCTTTTTGCCTACGCCTCCTTTTAGGTAGGCGATTGTGGCTTTTCCTTTGTGTTTTTCGCCACGTGTCTCGGGGTTGGTGTAATATTTTCAGCGTTGAGTCTGCCGAAAGCTTCCAGTTTTTTTTGGGGTCGAGGTTAGCCCCTGTTAGCAACCGACTAGCCTGCTGTGTCCATTGGTTTATTCACGGCTTGGTTCGTGTTGGTTGCCTTATATGCTTTTCAATGCTTGATTTTGGTTAACCTAGTCGCTTACTGCATGTTTTTTTGTGAGCCATCCTACAACTATTCCGCCGATCAGGCCAGGTTAGCACTCTTTAGCAGCCGGCTAGCCTGATGAGTATATTGATTTTTTCCCAGCTGGATTAGTTTTTATAGGCATAGCTGTTTTTCGTTGTCGGTTTCCAGTTAGCCTAGCTGTTTAATGTATGTTTTTAGTTGGCCAGCCTACTATTTTTCCGATGAACTGTACAGGTTGAGCTCTTTAGCAGCTGGCTAGCCTGTCGTGTCCATTGGTTTTTTCCCGGCTTGACTAGCCCCCGTTAGCTCTCCATTATTTTTGCCATTTACCCCCTTTGGCCATTATTGTCCAGGTGCATCACAACGCCTAAGCTTTCTCCACAAAAACTACTGAAACATGGCTTCATTCACTCATAACCTTTTTGATGAATCAACACGTAGACCTGGGGCCTCCAACGTTGTACCCGCGGGCACAAAGGTGCTCCCTAGGGACATCTCAGGTGCACGTGAACCTGTTCTGAAATAGGGCACCAATGCTGGGTCATTGTGATTTTCAAATAATGATTTTTTTTAGTGGTTGACTAGGTCTATCTAACCCCACTTCCAATAACTAAACTGGTATTACCAGAATAATAACACAGTGACAACATAGTAATAACACGATACGTTGTTTTTAAGAAATGCATATCAAGCAGAGGTGACAGAATTAAGAAAATAGTATTTCTTGGCTTGAAAAAGGCTGAAGACCCCTGACGTAGACCAATAGGGTGACTGGCTTGCGAGGGTGCTGGTGTTACTCCGATGACGTCACAGCTCAGGAAATCAAAGATGAGACAGACATTAACTCAGAAAACAATTGGAAAATACCATTGAAATATAGAGGATTTCTTCTTCCAAGGGGAGCCTGGCAGAAAAAAAATTGAGAAGCACTGTTTTATGCATAAGGAGCAGCGCATAACACACTTCATAGGTTTAAAGTTAAAAAGTTATAATTTGAACTAAAAAAGAAATGTCATGCTGCAGGTAATGCATTGCTTTCTTGTTCTGCCAATCAATGATGAATGAGATGTCAGTTTATTTATATGTAAATCTGACTGTGTACCACCACTAAGTCAAGTACCCCCCATTGAAATATGTATCCATATTTTTTGATTGCAAGCTGGACTACAGCTAGAACTCTTTAATTACTATATCCATTCCAATTAGAAAACATTTCAAAACTACAAAGACATGACAGAAAACAAGAGTGCTAAATCGAAAGTGGGCAAAAAAACAAGGTGAGAAAGACAGCGGTGGAAGGTAGCTATCAGTGAAGCCATCCCGAGGTACTTCAATCTCTCTGTGTGCTCCTCTCTGGAGGGATGAGGTGCCAGAACACTGCATTCCCAGGCAAGAGGGGAGATTAAAATTCCTGGGATGCTACAGTATAAGGAGCACCGAAGCTATGAGAGAGCTTGTCTCCAGGGAATTGCCTCACTAACAGGATGTAATAGAGAGGGCGATTTTAATCTGATCCCTGCATTGTTTTACACATGAAAATCAGTTCAGGTTTGTCAAAACAAGTATAATTCTCTCAAAGAGAAAATGTTCACCTTTTCTCTCTCAGGGAAGCCTTATTATTTTCTTGTCATATAAAAAATGAAGTCTTTTGACAGCACGCTGCAGTACGTTCCTACCCAACCGTTTCCTTTTGAAGATCATTAACTAGGCTTCTTTAGGCGCAGCATGTAATATTTAGTGATGGAAATTCCGGCTTTTTTTACGAGAACCGGCTCTTTTCGAACGGCTCACAAAAAGAGACGGCTCTTTCGTTCTATAGATTGCTTTTGTTGCATTAATCCATATACTGTATCACCAATTGTTATATAATGGTATGCATTTAATCGTTTAAAAATAGGGCAAAATAAAGCAAAAAAGTTAAATTTTAAAAAAGAAACGTTAGGAAAAAGAAAGAAAGAAAAGCAAACCAGAGAAAAGGAAGACAAAGAAGAGCAAGTAAGAATAAGTAAAAAGATAGGAAAAAAGGCAAGGAAAAAAGTGAGAAAATTAAAGTAAAGGGAACGGGACAGGAAAAAACAAACAAAGAGAAGAAACAAAAGAATTAAAAAAGAGAGGAAAAGAGAGAAAAATTTGAAAACATAACTAAATACCTATGAAAAAAGGAGACAGTATTTTGCAAGTCCCTTTAATTGGTTTATTAACATTCATAATGTAAGATCGTGCACAAAATGAATTATTGGTTTAAACAAAATCCATTATTTTTCTAAATGATTATAGCATTTATTTTTCAGCTCTAGTGACTTTACATTAAGTTTGAACTTGAATTTAAATCTTGAACCTTTTATACTGAGCAACCTTAAAGTCAAGCTACTCAGAATCTCTGAAATACACACCTCAACAAAACGTGACAAAAAAGACAAATTAATAGAAATATGAGAATAAACTTGACATGTTTTTTTAAAGCTAATCGTGAAACACGGGATCCCTTAAAAAACAGGAAATGCAGATGATTACACAAAAATAAATGATAAAGTAGAAAATTTAAACTTTTTATACTTTTAACAAACATAAAGTCAAACACAGTATAACTGAACAAAAACATAAACGCGTATTGACGAATCAATAAAGAAAAAAAGTATTTTGAAGGTAGCCGGCTACCTTCGTTCACTACTAAGAGCTGTCTGGTGAAGCCGTTTCGTTCTTGAACGGCACATCGAGAGTAATATTCAAAGCGCGGTTTGTGCATGAGTGAAGGGCATAACAGATGTCACAGGAGGAAATGTGTCCATTTGAAAGGAGAGTGTTGTGACATGCAATACGGCACTGAGTAAGCCTAATGTGTGTCTGCGAGTGTGTCTAATGACAGAGGACAGCCACTGTCTGTGCTTTGCCCCCCCCCCACACTATTTCCTATGAACTTGTCTTTGCTCGCAGGACAAAAGGCTCCTTCAGAAAGATGTCTGCTGTCCAGTAGAGCAGCACAAGCTAGCTTTATCCAACTTTTACAATAGAGACAAAACAGAATTGCTTTGGCATGTGTATATGCATCGTCTTTACCTACGTCTGTTATATCATACCGTCACTATCACTTTTCATGTGATACAACCACTTTACTCCCCTGCCGAATAACACAGCCACATTTCTCTTAACGAAAAATCAGTTTTGATCAGGCACAAAATCCCTCCTGCTTTGTCTCCTCAAAAATAGAATAGAATAGAATAGAATAGAATATGCCTTTATTGTCATTGTTACAACATGGGATATGCTGTGATTAATGACTCTGTCATGGAGATTTTCTGTTGCGTTAGTTTTATAAATGACTTTTTTTTTCCGCCATTGAAGCTATTGCTGAAAGTCGAGCCTGTCCCGTCTGGCATACGTTTGTATTTGAATTAGCGCAGAAGCAGTAGTATTTATTTTCCTTTTTACATTGCCTCATGTGCGATCCCTTCCCAAGGTTTCTTCATTTTCCTCATGCTGAGGTTTTGAGTTTTTACTTTCCCTCACGTAGGTTTTAGATCATGTGATGATGCAATAATAGTCTGTAGTCTGTAATAGTCTGTGATCTGGGCAGCCCTTTGAGACTCTCTGTGATTAAGGGCTATACAAATAAACATGACTTGACTTGACTCCAAATAATCAGTGGCTGCGGATAGGGAGGGCTTCCCTGGTAGGCTGCCGCCCTTGCAGCACAAAACCGGATAAGGGAAGGAATATCGAAGGATATTTATAAAATATTTACAGTAGTACTTACGAATGTATCTACATACAAAACTTTCAGGTTACGAAGTACCTGAACGGGAAAAGATTTGCCTCGAGAAGGCGTTCTGGTATACAAAGTCAAAAATACAGTATCAAAGACATTTTGGCAAAATTCCACGAAGTCTTGGAATTTGTGGAAAGAAACAACCCAGAAAAACATTTTCACAAGTTGGGCTATTGCTCATTATGATGACGTTGCCTCGCTCAGTCCAAAGGATCGTCAAAAGCACATGTCATTGGATTGTTTTTTACAGAAACGCAAGGCAAAAAAAACACTCCTGAGGACCAGTAAACATAAAGGCTAGTTAAAATGTAAACTGATATTTTTTCTTATTTCCTTTCTTCTTTATTTACCTTATGTGCTTGTTTTATGTTTATTGTGCAGCAATCAAATGTTCATATTCTGATGCTCTTTTATGATTTATAAAAATAAAATAAAATTGCGGGGCTTGGAACGGATTAGCCCATTTACATTGAAAAGGTGTCTCTACTTTCAAATGTTTTGATTAACAAGCTCCCAAAACCAATTCAATTTGAAAGTAGGTTTTTTTTTTTTTTAATTCAATGTCAATGACTTAGAGTTTATATGTTTTATATGTATTTATATATTGCTATTTTTTATTGCTTTTGTTTGCAAATATATTTTTAAGATATTTTCAATGTCATGTTAAACAAACATCTCCATTTTTTTAATTCTTTCACTTTTTTTGCTTTAAGCTAAAAAAGTTAAAGCAACAAAATAAATTATATTTCTTCACATGTCAGTGATGAGTTGTATATACTGTATAATAAATATATGTTTTTTACTTTTATTTACTTCATTTTTAATAAAATGGGTTTTAGTTTCTAGATGTTTAGTCGTTCATACCATACACTCAAAGCAACACTCAGAGCAGCATGCAGAAAATATATTTTTATATGCATTAAAAGTAAAAAAAAGACTGTCTTTTATTAGGTCTAAAGCCATCAATCCATAAGGGCAGTCAAGCAGCTGGACATAAGCTTGGTGTTAACAAATCGATAGAGAGGTCTTAGAGACAGCGGTGTGAAAAGCGACAGGAAGAAAATAACTTCCTGGGTAATGAAAAGTTTCTGGAGCTGTAAGAAAATATGGTATTAAAGTGAGTCCACCATGAGAAACAGCTTGTATATGGCAATTCCTTGTCTCCTTTTACTATTGTTTGGGTATCAAGTTGAAAATGCAATGATTTATTGTACATCGGCCTTAAAATTTTTCATTGTAGCAAAAACGCATAAAACTCAATTGTCCTGTTTACTCATAAAGGAGCTAATACTAAATATTGCATATGTCACAATTCTGCAGTCAGGTTCCTGTTTCTCTGTAGCTTTCTCTCTGTTTAATCTTACCTCATTTGGCCACTCAATTTACGATCAATTTTCCTCCTCACAGCTGTGGTTACTTGTCTATATTTTCTCATTTATTTTCCTCCTGTCACAACTTTTCTTCCCTTTAGCAGTACTCCATCCCCTTGGTCCCTTACTTATTTTTTGTCTTCCTTGTCACCTCCCAACACCTTTGCCTCAGCTCCTTGCTCTTCCAGTGAACAGAATCCCTGCCTGCCCTTCTGAATCAACACCTGATGAACTCTTGGACTGTCACCTTTGATGCTTGGGTTTCCTGAAACACCCTAAGTCCGCCTGTTGGATCTAATTTGCCAGATACTGTTGCCTTGCTTCCTGACTTTCCGTGTACCAAACCCTGCCCAAATAAAAAAACACACCGTTTCTGTACTAAGCTTTGTTTCCGAACTGTGCCTCAAAACCGCCCATGTGGGTTCTTGACAGGATCAGAAAACTTACGATCGACAGTTAACTCCTATTTTGTATTTGGTTGTCGTCAATTACTTACTTGAAAGTGTGTGAAGTTGAATTTATAGTGGTTTTTCCTTCCGAGCACTAAATTTTAAACCACAGTCACTTATGTGAACCTTAGTTTAGGGTGGGAAATTACCTTACGATAAGCTTTGTTGAATTTTGTCAAACCACTAAAGTCCTGAGGCTCTTCTATCCACGCTATCAAAGCATTATTTGATCAATTTAAAAGGTGGTTTTGTATATTTAATCATGTCTCCAACAATGTATGCATTTGGCTTTCAACCAGAATATTCTGTGACTGGATTTATTTCCCTGCCCTGCTTCTAGTATTTCGTACCACTAAAAGGATGACCTATGCACCTAGACTGTAATGCACAATGCAGAGTCAAAGGAAATTCTTTCGAGTATTTGGTTCTTTGCCCCCAAACCGCTATAAATTTTATACAATTCCCCTCATTCTATTGTCAGACACAACTGCTCTCTCATGTACTGGAAAGTCCCTCCTGCATAACTGACGAAAGGAAAATTTGTGTGTGCGCTTGTTTTACAAAGCTGTAACAGTTGGCTGTCCCTGATGAATGACGGACCGCCTACATTTTGTAAATAACATAACTTAGCCATTAACCCGACTCATTTGTTGGACATATTTTAAACACAACTCAAAAATATATTGCATATCTTCAAAAACTCCAACAAATTAACATACTGTGTGCTGCTTAAGGTTTTGGTAAAACATTCCTTCCTGGGGTTCTGCAAGCTCATTTGCTGCCACGCATTTTTAGTAAATTCACCGAGACCTGCATCAAGATTTACTGTGTACTTCACCTTGAAAGCTTTTTTATTGTTGTAACGTTAACCTCAAAAGAAGAACATCCAGACCGTGCTTCACACATGTATCATATTCTGAAAGGCTTCAGGAATCTAAACTGGATTCTAATCAGTAGAAATGTTTGAAGTAAGGTCTGACATGTACCATTAAACACAAAAACATGCGTTTACACAACGGGGGTTCTCATTCTCAGGCATCTACAAAGCACTGGAATATGTTACAGGCTTGAGGAGTCGTTGTTGTCATGCACTGTCTGGACAAATTTCAACAATATATAATAACACCTATAATTCTCTTTTATTGATGTTCACTATGTTTGTGTACTGTTACCCAATGCTAAATCTATTGCACCCTGGTCATCCTGGAAGGGGGATTAACACTTGTGATACCCCTTCTCATGGTCTCTTTTTTTCCTCATACTGAGGTTTTGAGTTTGTCCTTGCCCGCATGCTGGTTTATGATCAGGCGATGGTGTAATTGTAATCTTGTGCAGTCCTTTGAGACATCTTGTGATTAAGGGATATACAAATAAATGTGACTTGACTTGACACTGAAACTACATCAACATAATTTTTCCTTCCAAATTCTACTGTACAGTGGAACCTCGGTTTTCGAACGCCTCTCAGTTCGGACAAATCGGTGTTCGACCAAAAAATCGGAGCTCCAACGCCGGTACGCTAGCGTGCGATGCTGAGCGGCGTACGGGTGTTTTAGCCCCTAGTTATGCCTCCGAAGGTCGGTGCAAGCAGGACAGGTAAAAAAAAAAAAACAAGTTGTTTGTCCAACTATTGCCTTTAAGAAAGACATAATAGCTAAATATGAAAGAGGTGTACGAATTTCTGATCTTGATCGTGAATACAGCATGGCTAAATCTACTATCAGTACGATAGTAAAGAATAAGGAGGCTGTGAATTCGAGTGATGCGGCTAAGGAAGTTAGCGCTATAAGCAGGCAACTGCCGCAAGTTTTGGAAGAGGTTGAAAAACTTTTGAGGATTTTTCTCTCCCCACCGTCCACCACAAAGGTAAGAAATCCTATTCATAATCCTTTTTTTATTTTTACACGTTCATGTTAGCGTAATCTTTCGTATGGAAGATTACGATAACGCGAACGTACGATTAGCCTGGGTTAGCTTCATGTTTATGTTAAACAATCATGGTAAACATTCAGGGTGTTGGAACGGATTAAAACGATTTTACATTACTTTTAATGGGAAAAACGATTTTCGGTGATCGACCAAATCGGTTTTCGAACAGGGTTCTGGAACGGATTATGGTCGAGAACAGAGGTTCCACTGTACCTCATTATTTTTCATTGAATTTCCTTCCATCCATTTTCTTGATGTTATCCATCTTCAGGTAGCAGAGGCAGAAGCCTCAACAGGGAAAGCCAAACGTCGCTATCCCCAGTCACTTTGTCCAGCTCTTACAAAGAGATACCGAGGCGTTCGTGGGCCAGCCTGGAGACATTGTGTCTTCGATGTGTCCTGGGTCGTCCCTGGGGTTTCCTGTCTGTTGGAGATACCTGTAACACCTCCAAATGGAGGCGTCTAGAAGTTATATTTACCTGATGCCCAAGTCACCTTAACTTGCTTCTCTCAACACAGGAGCAGTGGATATAACCTTAGGCAGGGGTCTTCAATGTAGTGCCTCCAAAGGATAGATGAGTTACTCGCTGACCTTTTCTGAAAATAGCTCACCTGTGCTGAGTCATTGTGATTTTCTATTGAAATATTTTTTGTGGTTGAGTCTATTTCACCCTCATTGCATGATACGTTATTTTGGAAATGCATATCAAACTGGGTGCCCTTTGCAATAATTAGTAACAAAAAGCAGCTCTTAGCCTCCTAATGGTTGGATAACCCTACCTAAGGTTTATTGTTTTAGCCAAGTACCTCTAAGCAGTGCAAAGCTTTTTGTGTTAAATTATCATTGAAAATAAGCGTGATTTGTAATCTAGAAAGGAATGAGTTTTGCCATATAATTAGAATTGTCTTTTTTGTTATTAATGTCAACAGAGTGAACGTTGTGCAGAAATAGGATGTGGCACGTCGGAATAAACATGTAATTTTGACTTAAATACAAATTTTAGGATAATTACGCAAAAAACATTGACAAGGCCATGCTTGAAGTCATAACAAAAGGAGTTCCAAGCAATCTTGTTATAATGCTTTTTTTGAGGATATAATCGTAATATGTAAGGTACTCATCGAAGGGCTTTTAAGAACCTCTTGAGTAGAGGTATCACTACCTCCACTTGAGAAACACTGACGTAAAGCACCAAGCCTAATAGGTCTACCACCCAACAACAATTGGGTTGAATTCATATCGGAGAGGGAAACGTCTTAAGAGTTTTGATAAATGGTGTCAAAAGTAAGATTTGTTAGGACAATGTCTAAGGGCAGGTGACATGATTGCCCGTGTTGAGGTTCAAAATAATTGGAATGGGACACCAACATCAACCGAGCTATGGAACCACAGTTAGTTTGACAAATCATGCTGTCATACTTTAAAATAATCACACTGTGGCCCTCTATGGTCTTTCCCCCGTTTTCTTGTTGCTCTATAAACCGCTAAAAAGAATGATTTGCTCAACTGTTGAAGATCTGTTACAAAAACAGCTCAACACTAATGATTTTATTTTTAAACTAAGTAATTTAAATTACATTCTTACACTATTGTCTGACAGTTCTGCTCATTTTTTTGTATATTTTCTCTTATGTCAGTCTATTCTTTTTAAAAGTCATAAAGATATAGTTCCAATAGGCAGTAATATCTTAGCTTTAGCCCAGCGCAAACCTGACGCCAGTGGCAATCGGAATTTTGGCGTCAGGTGTTCGGGCACTTTATGGAGGAAAACGGAAAATACAATTTCGTCTGTTACTGCGGAAACTATCAATGACAACAACATAAAAAGACAACTTCTCATGTCTGTGTTGCAATTTAGCTCTATTTTTCCACAGTACTGTTGCTCTGGTGCCGTCGCCTATAAATATAGGGCACAAATTTCTTGAAATGCAGCCCTCATTCATCGTTTCATTTGGCGTACATATATAAATATGTGCTGGTCTTTTTACCGCCCATACCAAATGGTCACATGATCCAAAAACACTTGAAGTAAACACATCAGGAAACGGTGCAGCTGAAACTGGCATCAGGTGGGCGTTGTTGGCGTTCTGCAGCCAAAGGTGTTGACGCCAAATTCCCTTACTCAGTTTGCGTGAGATCTGTGCCAAGATTAAAATGTAAGAAATGCACGAATTAATCTATTTTTATGGCTATTTAAGCTATTTAGATTTGATCTGCTGTCTGTACCCATCGATTCAAACCATTTTCTGCACCACCTGTCCTCACACTAGGGTCACAGGGTTCTTTTTTTTTTGTAGCACCTCTCGTTCAGGTTGAATGACGACCTTCAGATCTGATATTTATTCACAATCAGTTCTGGGCTAAGGCTAGGTGCTAAGGGTAATTATTTATTTGAAATATCAAAGACTTACCTATTTTAAGATACATATTTTTTTCCACCCAGTTTCTTCCAGGATTTATGTTCGGTAGTTTATTTATCTTACCCATTTTCCTTAGAAAAACATTCAGTGCCTGCTGATGAGAACCATCCCCACAGCATTGTGCTCCCATTTTTCACCATGGGCTTGCTATTGATCAGGCAATGATCGGTCTTTGTCTCATCAGACCACAGAATGTTGGGAGACTGCCATGTGCATTTACTTGGGAGTGGTTTCCATTTAGCCACTCAACCATACCAATGTAATTGGTTGATTGTTTCAGATTGACCATCTGGAACCTGCTCCACTTTCAAATAGCAATATTTCACTTCCTTGGTCTTCTTCTTAACAAAGTCCATCCCTCCCTCAATAACTTGAATTAGACTGGCGGACAAATACATTTGCAGAACGTCACAATTTATTTCAAAATAACTGAAATTTTCAACTTATAATTGAAGCTTGAAAAGCCAACAATTCTGATCAAATGTTTTAAGGATTTGTTTTTGTTTTATAACGCTTTACCAACTTTTTAATGTATTTTTCTTACATTTTCTGCAAATTACATAATTACATCTTGGCAGAAGGTGTACTTTTATTTCATTATTATTAAAAAAAATGTTTTTACTAAGATGTGGTAAAATGTAAACATTTTTCTTTTTCTTGGTGTGATTTTTCAGAGATCCATCCATCCACAAGTTTTCTGTACTGTTTATCCTCACTAGGGTAACGGGGGTGCTGGAGCCCATCCTAGCCATCTATGGCCAGCAGGCAGAGGACACCCTGAACTGGTTACAAGACAGTCACAGACACCTCCGCACCGAGGAGCTGCAGGCTAACCACCCAGGTGCCTTGTCTCCTGATTTTAAAGAGATATAAAGTATGAAAAAAATAAAGTAAAATCTAATTTTCCTGAAATTAAAAAAGGGCATACGAGACAAATATGTAAAAGGTGTAAAAATTTAAGTTTCATTAAAATCATTACATGTGATATTGCAAATCAAAATAAAATAGGCCAATCAATTATAATCTCATTTTAATCATTTTATTTTTCATACAGGACAAGGTAAAAACAAGTTTATATAACAATATAATATAAAAAAACAAGCAGAATCATTTTTAAAGAATCTCAAAACATGTATCTGCATTTATCAGAGCTAATTTTATTATCGTTCACATTATTTGTTTTACAGTATTTAATGCAGAATTTATCTTTATTGGTTAGGGGATGCTTAGCTAAAGCAAATACCTTTAATTCTGGACCACAGAGCGCACCAGATTAAAAGGCACATGTGCAAATTTAGGGAAGAAACTCAACTTGGTTTTTGTACAAGCCACACGTGATTTTAAGCCACAAGTTTAAACAGCCATAAAAATTAACTCATTCACTTCCATTTCTGTAAAAAAAAAAAAAAAAAAAAAAAAAAAAAAAAAAAAAACAACAACAAAAAAAAACGGGGACATGTCTAGTACAGAAAAGTAACGCATTACGGCACTTGTTTGACGACTCTGTCCCGAGCTGTAAATCTTAATCAACTGAGAAGAGCAGTCAATATTATTTGAATTGACATTAACATATAGGCATGAAAGCGACAAAAGATTCTCCACAGTGTTTAATGTGTAGAAAAAAAATGAGAGGTTTGTAGTCCGAAAAATAAGTTACTCATATCCGTCAACTGATTACCCGCCTTTTTAATAGTTGCAAATTCCTTGTATTAAGCAATAATAAACATGATGCAGCACTTATTTACTCATTGCGGGACAACCTGTGAAATATAGAACACGTATACATTGTGTAGCATGTTAATTTATTTACAAATAAATGCTTGATTGCGGATAACATTAGCAAGGAGACCTAACAATTTTAACGATCGAAGAAAAAGTGAAAAATTTGTTATACTGTGTACACAATTTGAAATGATCAAAGATGGGGAAAACATATATTGATAAGGCTATATATACTGTATATAAAAAGGGGTTCTGGTATCCTTTAACGTCGTAGGGGAACCCCCTTCCTGTTGTATGTCTTGGGAAAGTACAGCCTGACTGTGCCCATACCTCTCCGAGCCATTTTTATGGGTAGGGGTTTGCTCCCCAACACGAAACAGTCCTGGTTTAGAGGGGATTCCTCCTGATCCGACTCGGATACAGCACCTTCATCACCTGGTCCTTGTTTTTTTAATGTAAAGCGGCACCTCGAAATTGACGGGCAGTGGCCCTTTTTGGTACGTGTGTGACAATACTTATACTAGATCATGAATCACTGAGAAAATAATACTCTTAAGGAATTTCTAACATCAATACCACAAAAATACTAGAATTAGTCACCCCAATTGTGGAGCTATAGCGGTAGCATATGATCATAATTTAAACCACCTGGGGGAAAAAAAGTGATTGTAAATTAAAAAAACCTGGTGTAATCGAGATCAGACAACTTTTGCTGTTAATCTGTCATCCATAGCCAAATTTATAAGTATATCAAATCAAGGTTTTAGCCCGTAGGCATTCAGATTTTATTACGAGTATACGGTGAGTTGCTCGCCTTAATTACATCCCCAAAAAGTTGAGAAACACGGCTTTAGGTAATGTCTAAAGATTTGAAAAAAATCCTGCTAACCCTGCTTGTCTGCCAAAGTTCAAATTCTTGAAGCTTCAGTTCAATGCCTCAAATAAGACGGTCCACTGGATGGTGCATTAATGCTTGGATTATGTCAACTATGCAAGGTTGCAGATGACCTAGTTACAGCAGACTGACATTATTTTGTTATTTACAATATTCCTGACAGCTGTGAGCTAGCCCAAATAGCTTCTGCTCTACCTTCACATGAACCAGCTAAGGATTCCAATAGAATCTTAAAAGAGTGTTCATGGTGGAATTTAAAATATCAGGGAAATGGTAGGGGTAGTGCGTCATGGGCGGGCAGAATGCATTAATGAAGGGTGAAGGGAGGGGGGTGAATGTAGCAATCTTTTTTAGGGCGGCTCTTTGCTCCAAGTTGATCCCACTGAGTTTAATCCATCACATCATGAGCAAAATCCCACCTACTATTAGCTCCGGTCTCCTAAGGGCACTGTGTGGCTTTGGGTTTTATCGACACAGGGTATGACGTGAGTAGTAAGTAAACTCCTCAAGTGCAGACTAGGCCTTATGTATTGATTAAAACCACATTTTTAGCTGCTATATCCATTTGTATCAACAATGAGAATGTGCTAAATATGTCACTTTTGATGGAGTTTTAGGAATACGTATCTGTTTTCTCCGTAAAACGAAACAAATAGAAATGTCAAGACAACTTGGTTTCCGGTTCTACCGTATACAAGCATTTTAACGGTTACAGTTGTCCGATTTCAACTAACCATTATCACAAAACAGTTGCATGTGGCAAAAAAGCTGTTACTGTGAGTAATGCAAGAAAACCTTATTAAGAGACTTATTTGGTATTGTTCTTGCTGCTTGACGTTATTGCACTACTATTCATTGCACTATTGTTACATCTTGGGCCAGTCTCCAAGCTCGGTTCACATATCCCTTAACTGCATGGCACCAATGTGGATGCAACTCTGGACAGCTTTCTCCACTGTTGATGGTTCCTAACCTGTTTTTTTGGTCGTGGCAAAGTTTGCACCAGTCCATATTTTAATGTTGTCGCCAGAGTTCGTTTTTGGTCTTCTCCTCCTCCTGTTCCCTCGGACTATGTCCTAGAAAATAATCAGTCCTGGTGAACTTGTGATGAGACCATACCACTGAAGTTTCGGTCCGCGCACAGTCTACATAAGTTCTCTGCAGGTTCCAATGTACCCTTTGATGGTATTGCGCACTGTTTTGTTTGTCACATGGGCTAAGTAGCTGATGCCTAGAAGTTTCGTGTAAAATTGCATCTCCATTGTCTCAATTTCATTTTCCAGTTTTGCTGTGAGAGTCCATATCTCGTAAGTGTAGAGGAAGATGGAAGTAACCAGCGCTTGCATGTGTCTGATCTTTGTAAATACTTTTGCCTATAAATCGTGTATTTTTTATTTATCTTGACCTTAAATGATGGGTTACTGTTGTAGGGAGAATTGCTTGAAATTAATTTGGTTAAGAACTTAATTCGGTGGTTGCAGAGTCTACCAGCAGATTGTAGAGACAATTACCCTCATGGTTTAGGTCCCAAAATAACCTCTTTTTGTCCCTGTAGTATTCATCTTGAAGGAAGCAAACTTCAAACCTATTGCACTTTAGCTTTAAATGATCAAATTTGCAGTTAATTGGTATTGACAATGATTGATCAGCCCAAAGGATAATATAGACATACACATACATAATATCAAAAATGGTTTGATTCCAGACAAACTCCTATTTATTTACAAGGAAGGGAAAACCAAATCAATAAAGTAAACAATTGTGGCAGGAGAAATTGGCATTTTTAACTACTAAAGGAGACGAACCATGTTGGAAGAGGGTGTTAAGGCATTCCGTAGCCGTTAAGTACTGATCAATTAGCCAGATTAGAAATAATTCACTTACTTCAATGACATGTAGTTACTTCATACCATGTCAGAATAAAATATTTGCCCAAAACAGCAAGACCAGTTTGTTGAGGATACTTTTACTAGAGTTACGTTTGGGTCAAACAAAGCATCACGTGGGGGAATGGGCACCGCATGGGCCCTTGAAGAAAACTAAGATTTCACAGAAAGGGAGGGAAGGAAACACAGACCATCCAGACCTCGTAGTTGGCATGCACCAGGCTCCCTCCGAGGGACCACGTCCCTGCGGTTCGGCCTTCTTTGTCTCCAGTATCCAGGGGGGCGTCTCAATGTTTTGTATTGTTACAAGTTGTACTCATACATTGCTGACCAGAAGAATGGACTTACATTAAACACGTATAGACCAGGACTGGGTAGAGTAGCCAACAATTTTACTCAAGTAAAAGTACTGTTACCTCAGAATAAATACTCAAGTAGAAGTAAAAAGTATTCATCCAAATAATTTCTTAGGTAAAAGTAAAAAAGAAAAAGCTACTCAAGTACTGAGTAACTGACTTCTTACTAATTGCTAAAAAATAATCAGATTATCAAAGTCCATCCATCCATTATCTGCACCGCTTATCCTCAGTAGGGTCGCGAGGGTGCTGAATCCCATCCCAGCTATCTTCGGGCAGTAGGCAGGGGACACCCTGAACTGGTTGCCAGTCAACAGGGCACACAGGGATAGACAGTTAGCTGGCTCATTCACACCTAGGGACAATTTGGACCGGCCAATTAACCTGACATGCATGTTTTTGGATTGGGGGAGGAAACCGGAGTGCCCGGAGGACACCCACGCAAGCAAGGGAAGAACATGCAAACTCCACACAGGAGATTTGTTCTCATGACCTCAGAACTGTGCCCCACACGTGCTAACCATTGCTTCGCCGTGTTTATATCAAAGTCCATCAATCGTAAATTGCATTGAATTTAAAAATAGATTCAAATAATTAGGGTAAATTCAAGCACTTTTATCAACAATAAAATAATAAAAGTACATATCAAAGAAATAATTTACGCACAACTAGCTCACGTGAAGCCCTGGGACTTTTTTAACAGGCTCTGTAGGAAGGACAACAAGGTAGCCCACCAACTCGTATAGCTTAATAAAGAGTAAAGGTTTTCAGGGGTCCCCTCATTCAGTATACTACCAATAAAAATGTAACATTATACAGAAAAAAAATACAAATTTAGAAAAAATCTATATTGTACTAAATTATTACAGCATATATTTAGATTTGTTATGTAAAACACATTGAAATAAAAACATGGTAAACAAAAATGGGGGCCAAGGTCAAATTACTCCATGGGTCGGGTCACTCTGCTGAGTGTTTCTTTGTTTTTATTTATTTATCGTTTTTTTTTATCTTAAATTTTACATAAACTAGCACTTTAAGTCTTATCAACTTTCGCCATTTAAAGTGCTGAATGTAAGTAAATTCAATTTGATCTTTCGATCAACTGTGACGCACAGATGTCTTTGAATGTTTTCGCCATTTATGCCACTGCATACTAAAACGTTCATTTTTTGTATGCATTGCCAAGTTTTCACATTTTTCTTTACCTCCATGTATTTGCATTGTGTTGCACCGCAGAATAGCTGATCCAAATACATTTGCATGGAAAAGCTTGAGTCTGTTTTTGCCACACAGACAGAACATAATACAAACATGCTGATGAGAATGACATATTTAAATTATGCACCCAAAGATGGACACAGTGCATATAGATAGTCCGGACCAAGGGTCCTTCAGAATAACATATGTGCAAAGACAAATTAACTGCTGTTTAAAGGTGCTATACTGATATTTGCAGTGTTGGGACTAACTAAACTGTCCTTACAACATGGAGCGTTACTCAGCTACTTATTAAAAGCAGATAATGAATCACAACATCTTCTCATTGCCAACCATTCCTCTTTCACTCACAATGGAATATGCAACCCTCAATTCTTCGGTAGTGAAGGACAGGCATGTTTATAACTACCTACAAAGAAAAATGAACACAGTTACAGGGACTCTTTCTTAAGCATAGAGTACGAGGGTGCTGGATTTCTCCTCATGGACATATTCTCCATACCATATATATATATATATATATATATATATATATATATATACACACACACTCGCATCCATATGTACAACTATAAAAGAATACTGAAATTAGGGGGGTCTGTTTTTATGCACATATTTGGTTGTGTGTCAGCAGTACTGAATGGTAAGCAGCGCGTGGGGAGGGAGGGGTGTGGCTTATACAGGACAACAAACCAAAGGTAAATTTAATTGGGTAATCGTGAACACAGAATGTGTGCTAAATTTTGGTCTTCGTATGTGTATATTATTTTTGCGATACACCATGCAGAATTAAAAAAACAACAAAACATCTTGGACACTCCCCAGGTATGGTGAAGGAAATCTCCGAGTGGTTTGAAGCCCAGAGACACAATGGATATGGAGCGTTTCGGCTATCGTTTGCAAGCTATCAAGATTGCACAAGCCAATAAATATGAAGGATTCCCTGCTTCCACAGGTTGATGCACATTATCCCTTGTATTTATTTTATTATCTGGCTATTTGAAAGCAGTTTTAAGGGGTTCGGGTTGAATGCAAGTATTCACAGTAATTTGAAACTAGATACAGTGGAACCTCGGTTTTCAAATGCCTCTCAGTTCGGACAAATCGGTGTTCGACCAAAAATTGAGAAATTCTTGCTTCGCTGTTCGGTCAAAAAAATCGGAGTTCGAACGCCAGTACGCTAGGGTGCGATGCTGAGCGGCGTACGGGTATTTTAGCCCCTAGTTATGCCTCCGAAGAAGGTCGGTGCAAGCAGGACAGGTGAAAAAAGACAAGTTGTTCGTAAAACTATTGCCTTTAAGAAAGACATAGTAGCTAAATATGAAAGAGGTGTACGAATTTCCGATCTTGCTAGTGAATACAGCATGGCTAAATCTACTATCAGAACGATAGTAAAAAATAAGGAGGCTGTGAAATCGAGTGATGCGGCTAAGGAAGTTAGCGCTATAAGCAGGCAACTGCCGCAAGTTTTGGAAGAGGTTGAAAAACTTTTGATGATTTTTCTCTCCCCACCGTCCACCACAAAGGTAAGAAATCCTAAATCATATTCCTTTTTTTATTTTACACATTCATGTTGGTGTAATCTTTCGTACGGAAGATTACGCTAACGCGAACGTACGATTAGCCTGGGTTAGCTTCATGTTTACGTTCATGGTAAACATTCAGGGTGTTGGAACGGATTAAAACGATTTTACATTACTTAAATGGGAAAAACGATTTTGGTGATTGAACAAATCCGTTTTCCAACAGGGTTCCGGAACGGATTATGGTCGAGAACCGAGGTTCCACTGTAGTTACTTTCAGATTAACATGCTAATTTTTGGTGTCAGTAATATTGGGGTAACGGAATTACTTTTAAACGGTGTAACTAGTAACTGAAACTGATGACTGTTTATTGGTAATGCACCCAACACTGAATACACAAATAGATAACCAGATCGCCCTCAGGTAATATCCATGTTGTGGCTCAAATTCACAGCAATCCCTTGACAGAAGGCATCTCAACATTGACCAAAAATGGACTCGGGGAAGACACGAATAGACAAGTCCAGCTTCTTTTATCCATCAGAAAGATCAGTTAGTGTTTAACTTTCATGCCACGTTCATCATGCATGTTCATTTGGAAACGTGATGGATGGTCCGATCTAGCGCGTCACTTTTATCCATCTTGCGATCTGGATTGAGAACAGCTTGAGAACCATTTATAATTCACCTTGAGATGAATGCAATGACAGTGGAATAGCAGTACACCGTGATGATATTAGCGCCCATTGTAGCACGCGGCCTAATGGCTACTCGAACAGGATATTGACCCAAGCAAAGCATTTCTGCACGGCTTTATGATTCCTATCAGAATGGATGAAGCCGTGGATCCCGCTGAGAGTGATACTTTAGCCATCCGTCCCTAGTCATTCATCATAGAGGCGCGTAGCGAGATTCTTATATCCATTAAAGCGAAGATAGATTCACAGTTCCCCTGTGCCCATTTAAGTAAGCAAGAAGGACTGGGAGAGGTCAACACTCTTGAAATAGCCTTCAAGCCACCTTGTAAGACCTTCATATTAGATCTAAAGCTAGATATTTTGGACAGAAAATTGTGGATTTGTTTGTTTGACACATAGCTCCCTGATGAATAGTGGACATAAAGTGGATAGAAGGGCCAATTATTCGTTCGTTCAACACCTTGTATTATCCAACCAACTCATTCAGGCTTTTAGATGGAATTCATTGATGGCTAAGAACATGTCAAGCTCGCTTTTGATTTTTCACAGATTTACAACTGTAAAGCTATGAAAGTTAACCCGTTATCGACAGTCTTAATAGAAAGAATGGAAGAAAACCCCTCCAAGGTCAAGCGAACAAATTTGAAGCGTATAACCCTGACAAATACTTTTCTATTAATACAAAGAAAACACTTTCTACTATTATGGATTAGGGAGGAATTTCCTGCTGAGGAATTTCGTCAATTTTTTGATCAATGCTAGGATGTGCACCCCTGCGGACATTTTGCTTTGTAATCGTGATAAACAGTTCCTACCACAAATCGTTAGCTAGAAACTGTCTTAAAATGAAAGAAGGAATGTGTTCTCACCAAAGTGTTGCCCGATTCAAGGCAGCTTGCAGACTTTCTCGATCAATCCTTAAGTCAAGTCAAGTTATTTTCATTTGTATCCTTGAATCACAGAGTCTCAACATGCTGCACAGACCACAGATTATTGCAAACCACAGACTATTATGACACCATCCCCTGATTTTAAACCTACATGAAGGAAAAACTCAAAAACCTCAACATGAGGAAAATGAAGAAACCTTGAAAAAGGGACCGCTCATGAGGTAATCCCCCTTCCAGGATGACCAGGCTGCAATGGATGTTGCAATAACAAACAATACACAGATATTGTCAACTAAAATAGGTGAAAACTATCACTATTATTCTAAATTAGTTTTGAATGCGAAACTATTTTGAAAGAGTCTTGATAACTAATAAATAATTAACCCTTTAATGCAGAAATGGATGGATTAGTTTGGTGGTTAGGCTTTGTTTAGGCTATTTGATTTGATTGGGCAGTCAACAACTCCCCAGTTTGAGAGCCTTGCCAGGAAAATACAAATCTGATGCAAGGGAATTGCTCATACTGTATTTGGCTTTACTACAAGCTGTCAAGCTTTTATCTCTCAATCGCAATAGCCTGACAGAAGTTCATATATTATTCAGTCATTTTGTGCTAAAACTCAGTTGGTTCTCTCAGTTTCTCACAGATGAAGTTGGTGTGCTGATTTTAATTACTTAAAATGTGCCCTAGTAAAAAAAAAAAAAAAGGTCTCCTGTCGAGAGCCCCAGTGCCAACTGAACTCAAAACGACTTCACAGGCTGCCTTAAAACTATCCGCCTGAAAAAAAAAAGAATAATTTTATTTAATGACGATTGATTTGCACATTCCAGTGAGCATTATGGGAAGATGAAAGATAGAACTTGTGGACTTTTCAGTATTTATTAACAGGGCACAGTACGTGAAAATACCTGGCTCTTTGTCAAAATGCTCATTTACAATTGGTGTGCACTAATTTGATTTTGAAAACAGTATCACATATGACATTCTGGCTTCAGTGCCCCTCACACAACGATAAAGGATGTGCATTTGAGAGAAAAAAAAACAACAAAAGGCTCTGTAACGTAAACAAATAAAAAAGAAAATACAACTGATGATGTAAATTTAAAATGTAAAATATCTTGCATCAGAGAAAGTATATTCTTCTGGACTTGAATGCAATAGAGGGACTGGGTGCTACAGGTTTACTTAAAGCCAAAGATTGTTTTTTTTTTCCTATAGCATCAAAGGTTCTCTGCTCGGTGAGAAAATGAACCCCCAACATCCTGCTTTCCTGGAGCATCTGCTATCTTTAAAACAGACCTTAGGTCGTCTGGTTGAGGTAGCACCCTTTTAGATGTTGTTTTTAGCAACATGAGAACGGTGATGTCTCTACTCTTCACTTTCAATACAACTCTGAATTACAAGTCTTAGAGTGGACTTAATGAGATTTAGAATAGATAGGTGGTGGCTAAGACTGAAGAGATATTTTCTTCCTCATGCCATGAGGCTCCTTAACTCTACCCGGCAGAGTAAAAGCCCACAGTAAACCACACCACCTACATTGCATATTACCGAATCTTATTGCAATATGTATTCTGTGTAGCACTATTTAGTTATTCTATATAACACGCTACAGTGGGCATTTGCACGTCACAATGGGTATTTGTATAATGTATTATTTTTGCTTTATTATTGTATTATTCTCAGCTCAGGGATGCTGCTGGAAATGTGAATTTCCCTTCGGGGATGAATAAAGTATCTATCTATCTATCTATCTAAGGAGCTAGTTAGCAATTATCAGAGCTAATTAGCTAGTGGTAGACTTTGCAAGCACCTTGAACATTTTTTTTTTTAAATATTCATTGCCATCAATAAGTACAACAAGATATTGAAGGAATTTTAGCACTTGATAGTAGACGTTTCAGAGATGATATGATTCATAAAATCAACTATCAATGCTCCATGAAACTGAATTTTCTATTGCATATGATTCTGATCAGTGATCCCTTTATGACAATATTCCATATGTACTTGAAACTCTTTCAGTCCGTGTTATATGTCGAATGAAATGAAATGTTCTGCATTTATATAGCGCTTTTCAAGTCAAGACTTCCCAAAGCGTCGGAGTGTCCTTGGGCAAGACACTGAATCCCTAAAGCCCCCAATAAGCAGGGCAGCGTGGCCACTATTGGTGTGTGAGTGTGTGTGTGTGTGAATGGGTAAGTGTGAAGCACACTGTAAAGCGCTTTGGGAGGTCTTCATTGACTTGAAAAGCAATGTATAAATGCAGACCATTTACAGCCCTGTAATTGTCAATAATTTTCACAAAACAGTTTGACAATTCAATGATTTTGAAAAAGAAAATCCAAACATTGTGAAGTTAAAAAAGAAAGATCTTTAACAATGACTAAATACAACAATTTAATATAGCTTTTTTCCCCCATGAAGACAGCACAGCCTCACTTGCCTTCCCTGTCACTGATCTAATCACTGTACATCAAATGGAGAAAAGAAATGACGTTACTGACTTATCCTTTGTTGGCATGGGGAGCAACCAGCAGGACGCCTTCACCCCAATTTGCCATTCTTTATCACAACTTTCCCCCATGAGACGCACACGTACTAACACCTAAAGCTTCTTTCGGAAGTGCAAGAGGAAAAACACAGTGTGGAGATTAACGCCTGAGATTTACTACCCAGTTCTTGTTTTGTGCTGGGAGTGAAATTTATTATGAATATTATTATTATTGAAGAGCAAAAGTAAATGGACTTATATTTATGTTTTTTATTGCTAAATCACCTTTTGGTTTTACTACTCTTGCAGGAAAAGAAATAAAAAAGAACAACCTATGATATCTAATAGATATCCAGTTTGTTGTCGTGAATTTATGATTCTTCCTTTTTATTATTCTTATTGTGTAAATGGGGTCTTACTTTTCTCATAGTCTGACGGATTCATTTTCAACAATTCATTGTGCAACATGTTTTCCTGTATAAGAAAAAAAAACAATTGACCTGATCAAGGTGAAAACAAAACTGTGAATGGGTAAGTGTGAAGCGCACTGTAAAGCACTTTGGGAGGTCTTCAGTCACTTGAAAAGCGCTATATAAATGCACACTATTTACTAATATTGCTTTAATACGGATGCTGACAAACATCTAATGAATGCAATGGACTAAGTCCATTTTCGGTGTGAATACAGCTTCAGCTGTCGGATTATACCCAAGAAAAATTAAACGTCCAATAGGAAATAAGTAAAGTGCAGCAATATCTTCGACGTCTTTCTCCAAATGGGGTCTCCTGCTGGCCTTTAATCAAATACCTGACAATTGAAAAAAAAAAAAAAAAAAAACACGCACACAACTTGTTCGCAATACAAATTCACAAAGTTCTACAAACTTCAGGTGGTACTTTGAAGCAGATAAACCTTGTTCTACTACTTTTACTTTATTGTGATTTCAAACGGTTTAATATTCTTTTAATATTCTAACAGTTAACCGCGGCACCAATAAGTTATTAACTTTAATCAATTCAGACCCTTACTTTGTTTTTGATCCTGGGTGTTCAGTGGGCCCTCCTTAGCAGATTGCAGGTTGTATTTCTGCCTTAGGTCAGAAGTGGTACAAAAGATATGATGATGCTCATTAATCAATTACGATTGATTTTGTCCAAATCGTAGTTGTTTTTTTCATGTAAATGTTCTGCATTTATATCGCACTTTAAGTCACTGAAGACCTCCCAAAGCGCTTTAAAATGCGCTTCACTTTCCCTTTTACACACTAACTAACTGATAGCAGCATCAGCCATGTAAGGCAACTACCTGCTCAATGGGATTCAGTGTCTTGCCCAAGGACACTTCAACATACAACACTGAGGAGCCGGGAATCAAACCTGCAATCTACTAGGCTACTGCTGTCTACTAAATCTAAAACAAAACCCAGGATATAACATTGAGCAATATAAAAATATAATCTATTAGTTAAACAATAAAAATTACGTGTTTCATTTTACAGCCATGTGACCACTTAAAATGCATTTGTAGGATATTGTTTGGCCGATCTTGATGACAAAAGAGAATCAAAAGACTTAAACCCAAGTCCTTAAAAAAATCAGGCCTAATCAACTGATCTGGACATCCTTAAATATAATTTATTTTGGGATGATTTTGCAATGAACATCACACCAAATTGAGTTTTTAAATGATGCAAGACAGCTAAAAATCTGTTTTAGCATTTTTTTTTTTACAGGGACTTAGGTTTAAGGGTTTTAATTCTCTTTTGTCATCAAGGATCATTTAATGACCAGGAACCGAGTTAGGGTCGGATTTCATGAAACACTTAATCCATCCTCTCTTTAATTTGCCCTTCATTTTACAAGCGTTTGCTCTCCAGGCTTGCAGAGCCACCTGTTTAAAGCTTTTTAAATCCATTAAGGATATGTAGGATTCTTGTCCACAAAGTTTGAAATCAAGATTGTGCACTCTATCTGGCTTTAAAATCAACGTTATCACCCTGTCAAGCGGATTCATTTAGTTGATGGATGATGTTAGGGAAGACCCAGGAGGGAACTTGGAAGTGGGATTTTCTATTATTTTGGATCCTTGTTCCTGGCATGGTCAAATGGTATCCCTGCTTATTGGTGAGGGCAAGCCAGAACCCTGGAATGGGGAGTATGGATACAAGGGTCGGATGCCATCTGGACAGTGATGAAATAATGATAGCCGCAACTCTTCCAATAAGCTTACAAACAAATCGCAGGATGTCCGAGTTCCCTGCTGTGGTGGCGGCACCAAACCTCGACAATCAAGTTGAATGGCCTTTACGAAATCACTCATGGTTCTCTTATTCACACCATATATATAACACACAACAGAAGAATAAGGAAAAGTGGATTTTCATTATCATTCATGAGTCTTCTTTCCCACACACCAAGCCATTTGGCTATCGGCCGCTTCCTGCCATCCAGGTCCAACACATTTACCTGCCAAGTGGCAAGAGCTGCTAAAATGAACTGCTGGTATTTAAACACACCTCAAAGGTTTGACTGGCCTTGTGAAGTCAGGTGGTAGCACTTTTTGAGCAAAATATTTCCACACTAAAGCAGGTGTACAGTAACACTAGATAAATTGTAGAATGTACAAAGAAGCATCTCATTAAAGGATCTAACAAGTCTCTACTTTCCATTGACCTGGCATTTACTGATCAGCACTAATTATTGCAATATGGCCAACATTCTTTAATTATAAGAGCAAAAATAAGATTGGGAATCAGGCATATCAGCGTTCTAGATCAAGCAGTCAAAAGCTTCGCCGACAAAACAGAAGCTTACTTAACAAGCTCCATTTTAAAGAGAGACCGATTTTATCTGAACATAACCTTCATAATTAGATGTGTGTTGCTGATTAGCCAGAAGTAGTCCACAAAGCAGCCGATACTCACACTGGATGCAGATTTGTTTTAAAATTAAAGTTCCCTCAAGGATATGTACACTTATGATGTTATCGGCTCACAACTTGGAAGAAAAAGTCTGAAGTAAATCAGGCTGTACTTTGGACTTAAACAGTACCATTCCAGTCAGCTGCCTGGAATTTGGGTTTGACTATATAGTAGGGTTATTACAATAGTGAAATTCCAAACTTTATCCTCGTATTCATATTCTTTCTTTTTTTTTGGATATAGCTATCTTAAAACATCTATTTTTGGAAGAAGCATACTTAAAACACATGTTATTAGCATAAAAATAGCTGACATGTATAATCAAATAATGAATTAATGCATTCAATGCAAGACATTTCACTCAAATGGGAAACCATTTTTTGCCTTTTTTACTTATTTTTGAAGGCCAACAAAATGATTCGTTCTGTAGCTCTAAAGGGTATATAAAAAGCTTCAACACTCATACTTTAGGAAAATAATTATGTTTCTAGATTTTACCATTAATTAGTATACAACAGCTATAAATTGCCAAGTTTGTTGAAAATAGTCGTCTACAGTAAAACTTTAAAAAAACGGATTTTAGTGAAAATATGCATTTAAAGCAGAATTTTCACTCATGTACCATGTATTTTCAGCATCTGATGTTTCCGATGATGTGATCGGACGTTTTTGGTCACCATGGCGATTGCGTTCCTGCGGACGTCTACAAAACATCATCCCTCTCTGCCCCGACAATTACAAAAGGATTGACCTTTTTTTTTTTTTGAGAGAAAAAAAGCTTTTTTTTAAGCGTTAATGTCTGAAACTTATCTATAATCGCTGCTCTTCCCACCACACTGCTTCAATAGGCCTATTCGCCATGTACACACACTCACCGAAGAAAGAAAGCAAACTAGAAGTGGGGGCTTCCCTGATGAGTGGACAAAGATCTGATCAAAGCCACTACTGCCATCTAAAGGTGATTTATCATATAAAATTATTCCTATTGCGGATACGTAAGGATGAGCTGGGCCAAACCCTTTACATAGTTTTTGTAGTAATACACAAACACTTTTAAGTTTTGGCCTTCAGCGACAATGCGTCTTTATTGGTTATGGTATTAGATGAGTTAAGAATGTCAAACAAACATTACTTAAATCCTTGTCTTATCATGGAAAAGACTCAACATGTAACCAATAATAGCGACAGGACATGAAGCATTTCAGATTTTTTTTCTTGCCTACTTCTTTCTCCCTGAATTAAAAAAAAAAAATCAAAATACACATTAAAATTAGAAATTAAATTGGGGAGAATGTAAATAATTTAATTTCATAACAATGCAACTGAAAACACAATTTTTGGGTAAATAATTGAAACATGAATAAGTTGTACATACTGAATGCAGTCCTTTTGTTTACTTCATGAATAATGTTGGCAAAAAAATGACTCATTTTTCTCGAAAGGCCTCATTGGTGATTCTAGACGTTACTGTGGTGTAAGAACTGTTGTCTACGGTGCCATCATGACAAAAAAAAAAAGGAATAATTTCCACCGTATTTAAAGCAGCAGTGTTTGAAATGTAGCTAAAAAGTAGCGGTTTGTAGTCGGGAATTTACGGTACAAATTACAGGATAAACTACTTTATGCAAACAACCTTAACGCGAATAAATGACCAAATGTGTGCATGTGTGAGCCTGTCTGATTTTTTCTGAATTATTGAATAATGCCACTACTCAGGGTAGGATTTGACAACTACAAGTCGGAGAATTTTGCAGGGAAATGCAGTAACTGTTATGATCATTGCTACGGAGTTAGAGATAAACAAAAAGGATTGTTGTTAATATTCTTTAAATAAATTCTTAATGTACTATTAATAGTAGTAGTCGTTGCAGTATGTACTATACTTTAAGTTCACATTTTTAATGAACATTTTTATTTTAATCCAGTCACATGTAATATTTCAAAAGAATACAAAATCTCCAAATGTACACTGACCTCTTTATATAGTTTTGAGTTACATTTCTTTATTTGGAGAATATGATTTGCCTTTTTGTCATCTGCTCTCAGTTTTGGCTCATGCCTTTTTCACATATTAGGATGCTTGCCTAAATTCTCTGTTTACCTTTGTCAGTCTCACAGAAGGTTCTTTGCTTCAATCAATTTTCGCAGGGGCTTTAATGCTTGTGGTCTAAAAGGAATCGATGGATGTGCAAAAAGCATCGTGCCTCCACTCATTTATCTCACTCATTTCATAGTGACACAATGAAAGCTTGGACAGTTCTCAATTCAGGCATCTTTCTTAATTGTCTCACTTGACATATTCAGGCAATTATCCCATTTCCTTTGGTTGTTATTACCCGTTTTCTTTGTAATGGAATAGCATTATTTCAAGCGTAACATAGATTTTTAAATTTTAGCTTAGCAGACCCCAGCACTGTGTTGTACTAACGACAACTGTTCTTATTTAATGAATAGGTTACTGTGTTTGAAATGAAATACAAGGCTAAAAAGTATGCAAGTTCATTAAGAAGTGTTCTACATGGATACGTTTGATACAGATGTACATAGACCTGTTTATTATACATGTACATATACATGTTCTTTCGAACTCAAGTTGAAAAATACAGTGAGGTAATACTACTTCTGGTTAATATTACTTTTCCGTGTCACTTTGTGTTCTTTGATCTGGTTGTCATCAGTAGTTACACACAGGCTGACAGAACAAGTGTGTGTTCTTATTCGTCTCTATCCATGTTGAACGATAAACAAGGCAATCCCTTAAGTTTCGAAACGTGTTGATATATCATAGCATAATTTCTTCCTTACATTGGCACATTTGGCTTTTAATCAGGTGCACTCTGAAGTCCGGAATTGACAGGAAATACAATTTGCAATAACATATATATATTTATGAATGTTAGTTACTTGGGTGATCAATGGATAAAGGCAAATATGTGGAAGTGACAAGATTTTTCGCAAAGCAACACATTGAGTCCCCACACACTTGTCTGGATTATATCTTTTTAAGCATAGGTGATAAAATGCTGTTTAAGAGTTTTATTATACCAAATAAACTAGGTTAGTAAGCTAGCCTCACACATGGATAAAATCCTCCCAGAGAACTCGTGCAAAACATGCAAACTCTACATAAAGGTAACATGACTGTAAATGTTAATTCTGGTTCTTTTCTGACATGCTTACAAAAAAAAAAATCACATTGTGTTATTCTGATGCAAACAAAGCAGATGGGGCACCAGTTAATCTAAATCTCCATGGAACATGAAGCCAATTCAAAGTTCAGTAGCGCTTTAGCACACAGCCTTGACCTTTCAACCGCACTCTAATTGCTTTCACTTTGCCGGGTGGACATCAAGCACAAAAAATCTTGACATATTTTGATGAACTCACCACTGCGACATTGTCCTTGCCGCCCATCACCTGGGTTCTTGGTTGGCCCCAAAGATGCCTCCCTGCTGCTCATATGAACTCAACAACGCCGGGTTTCTTTCTGCTGCAGCATCTGGCTCTTTTCACACGTCACCCATGTTGGCGCAAACGTGGGCCCCCTTGTACCACCGGGCTTCCATCTCGGAGGTCAACGTGTTCAGTGAAAGGGGTCGATATACAGTATGAAGGGAGCCAAAGTCATTCACGGCTAAAAAGCTTGGTCTTCTGGCCAATAAAACACTTCTTAATGCTTCGTTGCACAAACTTTGTGCTGCTGCTACTTGTTCGAGCATAGTCTCAGTGTAACTCCCATGAACTCATGCAATGGCAGGACGTATAAATATGTTTGAAAAAGCATTGTCCTTTGGTGCCAAAACATTACATTTAAAGTTAATAATTATTTGAAAAAATAATTCATTACAAAGGATTTGGCACTTTTCATCAGTAAGTATAAAGCCTTTGGAAATAATAAGGTGTCGGGAGTAGCTTTGATCAGATCTTTGACCACACATTGAGGAAGCTACTTAGCCTATTTCCTTTATATATATAAATTTGTGTAGACGGCCCCATACGGCGAGCAGGCATAGTTAAGTTGTATGATGAGAGTCACGAGATATGGATTAATAAAAGTTAGCTCATCAGCAGAGTGTTTTCCTTTCAAAGTAAGATGACGAAGTTCCATCGTCAGCGTTACATGAACGTCCGCAATCACCAGAGGGAACACTATTGCCTTGGTGACCGATATCCAGTGTTCAATGCACTGGAAATATCAGGCGCTGATAAGTTCCGTGTTCTTGGATTGAACTGTTATTTTGCAAGCAAAGTGCATATGTTATTTATGAAAATCCTTGTTCAGTTTTTGAGGTATCACAAATGCAAAAATAAAAGCACCAAAGTAAAAGTTCTGCTTGAAATGCATCTTTACGCGAAAATACGTTATCTAAAAAGTTTTCTTGGAAATTAATATTTTCAAGAAAATTAGCAATGTTGAACTGTTTTTTACTAAACAATGGTAAAAGCTATAAACATACTTGTTTTTCTAATGAAAGATTAGGGTTCAAGCTTTCTTTTGAAACTATCTTTTGTGCCTATGTAGCTACAGAACAGAATTTTCCGCAGGCCCTTAAAAATCAGTGTCCTCGATTTGAGAAAAATGTCTGTCACTGAATGAGTTAGAAGGCAGTTATTAATAAATAAATAAAATGCCAATTAGACTTTTAAATGAAATATTGAAATTTGATGGGAAACACTGTAGTTGATCATAAACTAAAATATTTTGTAAAACAAATTTAATTGACAATCATTTGTAGTTCTCTGTTTTTGTGAAAAAAAAATAAAATAAAAAAATCATAGCGAGTGCTGTTAGCAAGCCGGCACTGACAGGACCTGCTAATATAATAGTAATTGTTAGCATGACATTGCTTGAAAAACCAAATAGTTATTTTTCAACAAAAAAACAACACATTCATACATTTCTTCTGCTGGTCTTTTCAAAAGGCCAGGTTTTTTTCCCCCTCTCTGGGAAATTTTCTGAATTCTTGGACGATTGATACCTCAGTTAACAAGCAAGCTACACCAGACCAGACCAGTACGCCAACAAAGACCTGATTCATCATCAAGCGCTACATCAAGGCCGCAGTAGATTTAGGTTGATTTTAAAATCTTATCGGTGTGCATACAAGAAAATCTTGTGACCATTAAGAGGTTGTTCAACCAAAATTGGAATAGATGACGAGTCATTACACAGAAATAGAAATAAAACAGGGTTATTAATCCAAGATTAACTAACTTGAGTTTATCATCCAGCGCCTTAAACCAAGTAAGAGAGTTTTTGTGCATAAGTTACGGTAAATGTTGACAATGTTTTTGTCCGTTTATCATTTAACTGTTTGACTCTGGTTTTTCCTTTGTCAACTGTAAGGGGTTACCAAACCTGGAACTAGTTCAGCAGCTTTTCTTCCCACTGCCTAATATCACAGGTGGCAGATCAGTCTCACAGAATTGAGTTTCCAGAAATCCTTTGGTTATTGGTGGCAAAAATCCCTGTGAAACGTGAAAATCTGAGAAGTAGAAACCTTAACTTTTTGATTCATTTATTAGTGAACAACAAACCCTGTTTACAGACTTAAGAAATTACAAATAAAATTACTTTATTTTATTTCTATATTTTTTTTATAAATAGTTCTGTACTGTCAAATGTTCTATTTAATACATTTTTTTGCTGAGTTTTTTATGCCCAACTGTATGATTGAGGACCTTATCTCCTTTACTTAACATAATACCTTATCATCATCATGTGGCCGATATGGAAAACTGCATTCAACTTCCGGTTCTGTCCCACAGAAATACATATTTTGAATCCGTGCCAAAGAGCCACTAAGAAGTGCCAAAGACGCTCAAGTGGGCGATGAAAGGATGTCGCGCGTGGATAAGTCTAAATTTGTTGGCGATAGAAAGCATCTTCCTCTTTTTAGCAAATTACAATGCAGAACACAATGGAGGATAAGCAGTGACACAGTGACCAAAGTGTGAAGTAGCAAGGTGTGTCTGTATTTTTGAAGGGCACGGATTTCAATGTTTAAAATATTCCTATTCCTCCTAGTGTTTCTCTTTGTCCTTATAGAATCTGCAGAGAATCACTTTAGTTAGTTTGGCTTTGCGTCCTTCATGTAAGATGTATACAGTTGTGCATTGTTTCTCCACATTGTTTTTAAGTATCAGACCACTTTCAGCATGATACTATAACCTGCTGTTTGATCTTTTTTTTTTGCTGCAACACTAAAGAAGGTTCACGTTTTTTTTTAAACTGTCAGTGAAGATTCTGTGATCCGTGAAACTGTCAAAGATCGCTGCGAGATGAGGAGTCACAGAGTGCAGAGACAGATGGGTTCTTGTGTTAACAAAAAAAATGGCAGGCGGAGAACTTTGGATAACAAAGAAAAAAAGTCCACTCAAACAGAATTGGATTCTTGAAGCCTCATGAATTTGATAGGCACCATCATTAAATAAGAAATAGAAGAAGGAATAAAAAATAAAAAAAAACATGACGGCAAAATAAATCCAAGTTGTTTGGAGTCCAACAAAAAAAGAGCAAATATTTTAACCACGTAGTTTCGTGTACTGAGTAAAAATCCAACGTCCTCTTTCACATGGCGTATGAGATACGTGTTGTTTTACTTTACATTAAAAGCACGACAAGAACCCGGTTTTGTTTGAAACACACACAGTATTTAGTTTCTAAATTTCCTACACACTCTGAGCCCTCTTACCATCTCTCTCTCTGTCTCTCTAGTGTCAGTAATTAAAAATAGGGTAGACAAAATCCATCTATGAGTGTGTTATATACGTGAAACATGTGAATGAGTGTATGAAAAAGATAAATGGACGCTTGGATGGGGGCTGTGGAAGAGGGCACATTCTCCCAAGTATTAAATTGCATTCATCATTACATTTTATTTTATTTCATGTGCTGATTCTTGTTTGTTGATGTCTCGTTTGTGGTACTTTAAATATATGGCACTTTTTTGTTTGTTTTGCAACAATTTTGGTCATATAGTCATGTTTTGTAGTCAGGCACCTTGGGCAGCTCCTCAGGGGGAATGGGGGACGGGGAACTAAGCGCGCTGCTTGTGTGGAATCTGAATGACTGCCGGGAGATTGATAGAGGAGCGACCGGACATGGCAAATGTAAACAAAGCTAATTCAAATGGGGACAAGAATAAGGAGTTAAAATCATTGACTCTGTCATTGTCCCCTGCAATGAGTTACATAAAATTGCTTTTTTTTTTTTAAAAAAAGGAAGACAATAAAAAAAAAAAGAAAAAAAAAATCCCACAAGGGTTTATTTAACTCAGGGAAACCCATGTAGACAGGAAAGTGACAAAGCATACGATTGTTTTATGATTTATACATCTGCTTTTTCCTTTTTTTTAATGAAGATATGGGTACCTCGCTGTTAGATTTCATATCTATTATAGAAATTAACTTAAGTATTTTTATACTTATGCAAATACACCCAGGTCTTATTTTTTTAAAGTAGTATTTTTTGTAATGCCTGAGACAGCATGTCCGCGACTTATGTTGAATAAAATAATATTGGGGTGCTTTTCCTGTATTTCTTCTGTTTGGTTAACAGTAGGCAGCAAATAAAAAGTGGGTGCTTTGTGAGTGGCACCTGGTTTCGGTGACAACCATTAAACATATTTAAAATGTCAAGTCATTGGTGCGATTAAGGTATTTTTTCTCTTGTGGTTCTCCCAGCATTGTCAAATACAGTCTCATTTATTAGTATAGTCCTTATTTACAAAATGTAATCTCAACATTTTGTGGCAGGCCAAATTCAACCCATGCTCCACAAGTTTGATGAAAGAGGCTAAGAAGAAGAAATGCATGGATTTTTTCATTTGACAGAGCATATGAAGTAAACCGTAAATTCCGGGCTATACAGGTAAGCCGCTACTTTTTTCCCAAATGTTCAGCCCTGCGGCTTATTCAGTGAAGCGGCCAATTTAAGTGATTTTTCTAACAGCCACAAGTGGCGGAGTATAAAAGGTAAGATTAAGACCAGTAGAATATGTGCGTCAAGAAAGACTGCAACCTCTAAGTTTATGCATACATTGTCTGTAAAGGAAAAGTACGTTCCGATAATGAGGAAGACGCCCTTGATGGCGATAGTTTTGAGGAGAAAGTTGGGGACAATCTACCATGAGGGGTTTTTAAGGGTTATTGATCTATCTTCGTTATTCATTATCCATTATCCGTTATCGGTCAGTTCATTATACGCTACAAAGCCTAGGAGCCGGGACACTTACTCTCAGCCAAAAGGCTAAGCTAAGGTCCTAGCCCTATAGCCTTGTTGCGATCATTGCGAATGCACCGTTCCCGGAGGTACTGCAATACCGGGCCGATGCGTGGAGTGGACAGAGCAAGCTCTTATTCAAAGTTCACAATACTCAGCTTATCAACCACAGCCGTCCATGAAATTTACAATTACGGGATGCTTTCTTTTGACAGACACGTTTGATGCATTGCGAGCGTGATCCTAATAGCGTGTTGGTACCTTTCAAAGGAACGGTTTGGGATGAAAGTTATATTATTAAAGCTTTGAAAACTCTCTCGGTGTACCATCTTTCTTCGTAAATATGTGTAACCATGTATAATATGTATTTGCAACTGTATATTTTTGTAATGTATTTATTTTAGAGATTTATTCTTTTATGTTTTCTACGAGTGAATCAAAAAGAAGGGGCGGAGCAAACGTGGGCTGATGGGAAGTGGGGTGAAGCCGAGTTACCGGTAGATCTGTCTGTTGTCGCAGCGGACAATAGTTATAATCAGGTGCACTCTATAGTCTGGATTTTACGGTAATTGCCCTTATAATTAGGTCCTAACCAAAAAAAAAACTGAAAAAAATCTTACTCATTAAACATTCAAAACAGATGCAATAGGGACATTTTGCAATACAGCACTTTTAAAAACAGAAGCTCAAGAATAGTTTAGATGTTGTAACACGGATATTATTGACGTAGGGAACTGTTGGGCATTATTTATTTCATTGTTGTATTATTTTTCTTCTCGTCATTAAGTTGTATTAAAAAAATACATTTGTAATCTTTGTTTCCACTTGGGAAATACAAATAAAATGTGTTCAGAGTAAGACAAGCTGTTTTGCAACTGCACTTAATTACTTGACTTTACAGGCTGCTGAAGAAAAATGGTAAACACAGGGGACATTTTCTCCGTTATAGTCATATTTCTTTTTCTTTCTGAAATCACAAATCCCAAAGCATTTCATTATTTCCTTGCGGAATGATAAGCACGGATGTCATCTCAAGATACGCTTAATAAACATTAGATAAAAAGAAACATATTCTCTAAGCAGGCATTTCCATGATAATAATATGAGAGAGAAAACAAACATCACTGATCATTTCAAGATGGTGACATTTTAACATAAAGCAGACCTCAAATAACATTCTTTCTGCTTAGATTGTCTCTGTAGACCGTGGTTATTAATATTTCCCACCGCTAACATCTTCACTACTATTATCTGTTTGCTGTCACACTGTCCTCTTTTCTCACCGTTTTCGTTTTTCTACTTTTGTGTTTAAAAAGTGAAGCGATTAGATAGCTAGCATGAGTAGCCATTCCCCACTATACAGTTGAGTGTCTTCAGGAGTTATCTGCCAGAATTCCGACTTTTATTTAGCTAGCATCCTTATCCTCACCAGAGATAGACAGAATAGCGCGGAGCTCAGGAAAGATGAATACAAATCTCGTCTTTGGGCTTGCGTGACTGCTTTGCAGAGTTTTCCACAGGTGTCCGCACATCGGCAAAGTGGCAAAGAAAGACGAAGGATATCGGAGGATTGAATACATTTATTCCAACATGGGAAACTCAAAAAGTGTACTCGGGATTTAAACTCGTGTGGTCACCTCTGAACGCCTCTGGTATGGCTGTGAGCAAAAAAAGACATGGAAGCAAGACTATCTACAAATGACAGACTAAATAGCATCCATCACTGTTGGTGCTATCGGACACGGTTATGTACTAGTATTGTCACTTTGGAGCACCTCATTGTCCGCAATGAGTCTGTCCATGTCACAGATCACTGTATAAAATAAAACCAATTGGAATGAAACAATTTACAGAGAAAGTGGCAATATGTTTCAAGTCTTTAGTAAAATTGTGTTTCTTATCCAGTAGAGTAGGGGTCAGGAAATTAAAAATAATAATAATAATAATAACAAAAAAATAATATATATATATATATATATATATATATATATATATATTATATATGTATGTGTGTGTGTGTGTTATCATGGGGGCAGCATGGCTTGTGCATTGCTTAGCGCGTGTGCGGCAGAGTTCCGAGGTCATGAGATCGAACCTTCCTGTCAATTGACCGGTCCAAATTGTCCCTAGTTGTGGATGGGCGAGTGAGCTTTCTATCTCTGTGTGCTCTCCGACTGGCTAGCAACCAGTTCAGGGTATCCCCTGCCTGCTCCCAGAATATAGCTGGGATGGGCTCCAGAACCCCTGCGGCCCTACTGAGGATAAGCAGTGCAGATAATGGATGGATGGATGTTATGGCTATTTGGGTCAATAAGCTTCGGTTACTAGAGCAAGCTATATTCTTATCATGTTTTTGAGCAGAGATAAAAACAAGATAAAAATATAGTAAAACTTGAATAATAAGTTAAAAAGATAGTAAAATCCCACATTTTTAAACCAAAATAAATAACCTTTATGACCCTATCAGCTAATGTGGCCACACTCATGTTAAACTTTCAATTTTGTGACGGTTTAAGCTTTAAAAACAAAAAACTGGTGCTGGGATTTTTTTTTTTTAAATAATTTTGACAGAAAGTGTGCCTTGAGATTTTTTTGTGGTTAAAAAACGTGCCTTGGCTCAAAAAGGTTGGGAATCACTATTTTAGGTGACCCTCAAAATGAGGAGGAAAGACAAATGTGTTTTTTTTGGTCTGATACGGTTCTTTCAACTGTTTGGGTTCCCCACCCCTGCGCGCCTTAGCGGTTTTCATTTTTTTTACGTATATCCCAGACATGCTATGAGACCAGAGAAGGGATCTTTTTACATCACATTTAGCTGCTAAATGCCCTTGGAGCCCCTCGACAATGCATCATTAACACATTGAATGCTACTGCTACAGCTGCGGGCCACCAGTTCCATTGCAGAGTCCCAGAAGGAAACCGGACGGGAAGGGGGGGGGGTGTCGAACACCTGCCTCGTAACTTGTCAGGGCGAGGCTTTGGCTCAGCCCCGCGTTGGGGTAAACGTGTCTGCTAATCTGCTAATACGGTGGATATAATTGCAATTGAATGGTCAGTGGCACAGAGCATCCTGGGGAAACAGTTGTTTCTCCCCATTGCCAATGTTGTGATACCCAATCGGAGGTAATCAGCGCCGTCAGACTGATCAGCTTAATGCGATTGGATGGGCTTTAATTCACACATCTGTCAACTGCACAGGTGCATGTCTAGCTCCGGAACATTCCTTCCCAGTTTTCATGTGTTTAACTGTTTAATGTTTTTTTTTTTGTTTTTGTTTTTTTTGATTTATCTTGCTCCCATGTTGGTTTTATATAAGCAGGGTTGGGTAGGGTTACTTTAATTTGATTACTTTCAATTACGTTTGGATTACTCCAATACCAAATATGCTAATAGAAGACAAAAAACTAAATATGAATACAATTATGACTCACAACACGTGGTAAGCTTTCTCTCCTGGCTTTGATCTCTTTGAACTCCGGCAAAACTAACATAAAATGCGACAGAAACAAAATGAAAATAAATCCAAACAGCTTGCCAACATCATTTTTGCCGTTCCATTTACTCCGTTACTCCCCAAGCCTGCACAAAATTTAGTTATTTTATTCATATTTAGTTTCTTTTGTCTTTTATTGGCATATCTGGTATTGGAGTAACCCAAAAGTAACTGAAAGTAATCCAGCTAAAGTAACCCTAACCAACCCTGCAGATAAGGGAATGTTTTAATGGTGGCATGTGCAGCCCTTTGAGACTTTCTGTGATTAAAATCTTTACAAAAAATATTACTTGACTGCAAAACTTTTGAGTGACGGCCTGCGATGATTTATCTTTATTATTTTTGCAGAGGGGCTCTGGCATTATAGTATCAAATTGGATACGTGGATTATACACGTTAAAAAAAAGACAGTAATATAGGCCTATCTAATTTTCTCATTTGTATTTATGATATTATAAATGAGACATTGTTGTGTACATGTTATATTTATACAGTAATTGTTCATTGATAAACGATACTTTTGAAATACTCAAAATGAAAGCATTCATTTGGTTTTTTTTAGGACTAATTTTGATATGCATTTAAAAAAAAAATTCATATGTAATTTTTTTTCACTGAAATCCCATTAATGCCTTGATAAATTGAATAAGTGCATGATAAATATTTTTTGAAAATACAGATAAATGTAGCCATGTCATTTACATTATTTGAATGTAATGTAGGTAATCAAAAGATTTGTGATTTATACCTACATCGCCCGAATAGATAACACTATTGAACCTGCGGATTTCTTCATGGCTCTTGGGATCACTAGTAGAAATTTTCCAAACAAAAAAATAAAATTGTCCAGCAATCAGTTTCCAATTATGTAAAAGAAATACAAATATATCAACCTTTGGATCTGTATAAAAAAATCACATTGGGATGATACTGCATGTATTCTTGCCTAGAATTCAAATTAATGTTTTTTTCAACCGAATTAATGTTTTTTGGAAGCACTAAGTATTACACACTCTCCCTTTAAAAACATATCTTCATGGCGGCTGGGAGGTTTTTGTTAGTAGTACATTTTTGTTTTTTTTTTATTTAGCAGGCCAGAATAAAAAGCCTGGCTGGCTGTATGTGTCCCACGGGCCAAAGTTTACCCCCCCTGATTTATTGTCTTTCAAAAACTGACATAGAAGAAAAAAAGGAAATAGAAGAATAGGGACAAGCATCAAAGCATTAACACCTATGAAATAAAAGAACTTCCATGTGTATTTGTGCTTGTATTTGTAAACACCTGCTAGCTGCTGTGAAAGAGTACCGTGTTAGCCTACCTGCACCGCAGTGAGCCGACATTATGAATCTTGTGTTGGCCACAGCAAAGACAAGCAGGTCAAGATTGAGAGCATCGGTTTGGCACATAGCAACTAAGTCTGTTAGTTTTGGGAGAGAGGAATAAGCCAAATCAGAAAAGAAGAATCTCTTTTCTCTCTTCACACTGTGGTGTCACAACTCCCTGCTTCTTTTCTGCCACTTATTTCCCTCCCTTGTGTTCTCACACACCCAGCTTCGCTTTTCTTGAACTTTTGCACTCCACAACAAAAAATAATTTGGTAGAAAACAGACAGACAAACATTTTTCACTTCTATGAGAGTAGTCAACAGAGCCCAGAAACCATTGGCTGCTCTCTGACTAGTCTGGAGGACATTTTCAGTTTACAATACCGCAACAGAGCCGATTACATTTAAAGGCTTTCTCTCACCATGGCCACCATCTCTTTGATCTCTTACCCTCTGATAGGCGCTATAGGTCCCCTTAAACAAGGTCTAATAGGTTCAGAGACAGTTTCTTCCCCATCATCCTTCTAAACAAGCGACCACTGTGAAATATATATTATACAGCATTGCCAGTTATATTGAAATTATGTTGTTCATATCTTCATCTATATTTACCTATTCCATTCTCATATCAATTTTTCTGTGAATTTGAGTAGCTGCAAAATCAAATTGCACTACACTGGAACCTCGGTTCTCGACCATAATCCGTTCCAGAACTCTGTTCGAAAACCGATTTGGTCGATCACCGAAAATCGTTTTTCCCATTAAAAGTAATGTAAAATTGTTTTAATCCGTTCCAACACCCTGAATGTTTACCATGAACGTAAACATGAAGCTAACCCAGGCTAATCGTACGTTCGCGTTAGCGTAATCTTCCGTACGAAAGATTACGCCAACATGAACGTGTAAAAATAAAAAAATCAGGTCGTTTACACGTCATTTAGCACCCGGGTCTCCACAACAAGTGGCTAGCGCTTCATTGGAAAGGGAGCTCCGTTCCAACACCCTGAATATTTTACGTAAACAAAGCTGTCCTAGGCTAATCGTACGTTCGCGTTATCGTAATCTTCCGTACGAAAGATTACACTAACATGAACGTGTAAAAATAAACAAAGGGTAAAGAAAAGAATTATGAATAGGATTTCTTACCTTTGTGGTGCTCAGCAGAAGCCATGCTGTATGTATAGCAAGATCGGAAACTCGCACACCTTCATATTTTGCCATTATTTCTTTCTTAAATGCAATAGTTGTACCACTACTCTTTTTTTTTCACGTGTAGCAACTTTGCTGCTTGCACCGACCTTCTTCGGAGGCATAATTAGGGGCTAAAACACTTGGCACACCTATATTAAAAGCAAAAGCAAAGCGTCCAGACGTGATAACAGTTCTTCACGAGGGGTGGGGGCAATCTACACCCGTACGCCGCTCAGCATCACACCCTAGCGTACCGGCGTTCGAACTCCGATTTTTTTGACCGAACAGCGAAGCAAGAATTTCTCGAAATTTTTGGTCGAGAACCGATTTGTTCGAACTGAGAGGCGTTCGAAAACCGAGGTTTCACTGTATATGGTACGGACCGCCAGGGTCATCGCGGCACCGATGACTCAACTCTGGACAGCATTGTCCACTGCGGACGGTCCCTGGCCTAATCTATACAGAAAAAAGAAAGATCCAATCCAATTTCTACTTTACCTCTAGCCAGCTTTAAGTTACTTCACAGGCAATGATTGTATCATATTTTCTGTGAGGTGCACTGAATTATAAAACATACCCCCCAAAAACACTCTTATGTGACATATATTTTACATAGAAAGTGCACTGGACTTGGACCGGTTCTTAGAATTAAAACTACAGTAGGTGCTAGGGTTGCATTAAAAATAAATAAATTTAAATTGTAAACGTTTTTCATAGAACATTCATGTTATATTTTGTCTCGCCAATGAAAATGTTTTAGTAACAATCAACACGACAAGTGGGTACTCAATGACTACTCTGTATGATTCTAAAAGGCAGAACAGTTACCATAAGCAGTATAATTAAAAAACAATTAAATGTATTTTTGTACGAAATGTTTTCATACACAAAAATTTTCATTTACGTGATCACAGTTTTATACTTACTGACAGTTATTGTCCAAACTATCAACACTGAGGGCTTAAATGTTGGCGACTGAGCTTCTGTCAAAGTTCTCCGCTTGTATTCTGTTTCACTTAGGCAACAAAATATCAAGATGTTAACCACAAAAGGCCACTCAAAGACTATTAGATGTTTCTCAAAAGCAGAAGCCCTACCAAACACAGTATCATTTAATTGTAAGTATGTATTTCCAATTTTATCCACTGTATTTTCCGGTATATAAGGCAAACTTTCAAATTTCTGGTTTAGTTGCATTTTTAGGTGTGTTTTATTGTCCAGAAAAGTAAGTGGGAGCTAGTTAACACTATCTCTCTCTTGGCACATTCAAGAATGACAATCTGTCTCAATTTAAATACTATATATTCTTACAACAGTCCATATGGCAACAACAGTGGTAGGAAAAGCCCTATTGCCTATATGGGTAACGGCGTAATATACACAGACGATTCGACCTAGGCGCTCTGGCAACTTGCACGGCTTGATTTACTGCCCAACTTACTATTTGGATTTATGGCAGCACTTACTCAGAACGGTTCTTACATCTACGTAGCTAAGGGTCGAGATTAGGTTTGCTCTTTCAGTACAAGTAAAACCAAAAATATAGGTTGTCAACTGAGTAAGGTAATTGTTAATAGTATAGGATCTAGTCCTACTAATAGCAATGGTGCATTTATGTTGTTTTATAAAAGATAGGACATCTACAACAGTTGAATAAAATGTAATTCATAATGGCAGAACCCACTTGAAAAAAAGTTTAGCCCAAATACAGTTCTCCTATAATGCACAGCAACTGAGAGAAAATTGCATTAGACCCGCTCTTGTGACAATCTCCGTACAAACTCACTCAAGTTATTAAAAGCCTCAGTGTTTGTACAAGTGGATAAAACCTGCCCATGAGTTCACTTCTTTGCATCTAAATCATGTTTCATATTCCATTTGGCGATTGGATTTGTCATATGACTTTACTGTCACAGACCACTTTTGAACCAGGCCTCAGTCAGAGCCCCTAAAATGGAATAGTAGAAGGAATGAAACTATTTTTTTTTCCTAATTTGTGCAAAAAGAGTATATCGTGTAGCCATGTTTTAAACATGACACAAAAGTATCCTCCTACGAGCGATCAACCGTAGAAGGCTAAAATGTTATCCAGAACAACAGTATTCAAAAGATCGCCAAAGGACCTGTCAAAGATGTCTTTAAGCGGCTATTGATTGATGTTTTCCTAAAATATCGGAAATGCACCCCAAAAAAAATGATGTCCAATACTCAGTCTAAGACATGACTAAAACATATAAGTTAGTTGAGGAAGACTCTGAGAGCACCTGTTGCAATGTTCATCACCTGAATTGGGAAAAATCTTATGGAGTCTATGCTTGCTAAAATAGAGTCAGTGGAGCACCTTAAATCGGATATTAGCCAGCCTTGCACAGCTAGTGGAGGAATTAACGGGTAAGGGGGCCTTTTTCCAAAACTCTTGAGAAGGGTTCACTTGTAATCCGTGATCCCAGTCAGCTTTTATCTGAGGTGCATTCTATTTTTCAAACAAAAGAATATAGGTAGGGAGACCAGACTTTTAGGTGGATGAGATGCCTCAAGGACCAAGTCAATCCCTGAGGGATTTGGGCTCAGTGAGAAGGATAACGCATGTGTTCTAGAAAAGTCCCTTAGCTGAAAGACCAGGAAAAAAAAAATCACAGCCATTCAAACCAAATACTGTGCATAATTGAATGAAATGAAATGAGCAGACACATTCTCCAAATATAAGTCCTCATAACAGCACATGCTTTGCTGCTCCAGTATTTTAAACCATGCATCCATCACAGCTGGTGTAAAGAGGTAACAGTTGTAGGTGGGCGTGGCCTTCGGCAGTGAAAACAAACTGACGTGTCCCCCTATTTGAGACTATATTTTTAATGTGTGAACAACCACTGTATTGGCGGTATACCTAGAATAAAAGACCAATACACTACCACATGTCAACGCTGTGAACGACCTAGAGCAAGAATCAGCCTCCAAGCGAAGCAAGCCACAATCTGTGCTGAGAACCAGTGTTATTTTATATGTATTAGTGGCCCAATAGTAACCAAGGAAATTATGAAGAGCCAACCCGCCCACTGACAGGTTCCGTTGTAGATTTTTGCTTGCTCTGGCTTATGTTGAAATCATTCTATCAATAAAGGCTAAAAAAGGATCTCCGAAGAAATACTGGGAGACATTGGAACAGATATACTTGGGTAACACATTCATTTTTATGGTCTGTTCCCTACCTGCCAGAGAGAGCGGCAAATAATTCCATCTTTAAAGATCTGACTTGACTGCAGATGTTAGAGTCACTAACTATTTTTCACAAAGGGTGCGTATGTAACGTGCAATGACTAGACCTAGGTATTTAGGAGATAGATAGGTTTTCTTTACCCTGTTGTTGTTGGGGTTGTTCTGAGTCAAGGAAGACAACAACCTCCAGCTCAAAAGCGACTGAGAAATTGTGAATGATATTGAACAGACATCTTACGTTAAGCGAAAGAATGCCTTCCCTTTATAAAGCTTGTTTGGTCATTTGATATAACATTGGACATGCGTTCTAAACGACGCGCCATCACCTTGGCAACAATTTTCACGTCAGCACAAGAAGAAGAAATTGGGCGATATAAAGCACAATCGGTTGGGTCTAAGCTACTGTATATAAAAGCTTTTCTGAGTGTGATCGGAAGGGTGCCCTTGTTGAATGACTTTTGTACATGTCTAGTAGAAGAGGGGCAAGCAAATCCGAAAATCGTTTACAACGTAGAACTCAACAGAATAGACTCAATAGCAGGTGGGGTACTGCTGCACATTTAATGAATGGCTTCATTCATTTCCAGTATCTTGTTGTCAGTTGGTGAAACATCCGGTAGAATTAGCTTATCAAAGAAATCAAGTAGATATCTTTCATCGTTGATAGACTCAGACGTGTATGAATTAACATAAAATAACCTGAATATATAATTTATCTCTCCCGGATCAGAAGTTAATAAAACTTACGTATTGCATACTTTGAGGATTCCGTTGGAGGCCGAACTGGCTTTCGGCTGGTGTGCCAGGAAACAACTAGCTTTATCTGCATGTTTATATAAAGCGGAGAAGAAGGCAATCTGTCTCTGTTGTCAAATTTTGTCTTAAGTTTCAACCCATCTGATGAATTTGTGGTTGACAGTACAACATCCAGTTTAGCTACAGCTTCCTCCAGTTCCCTCTGAGGGATTGTACGCTGCTTGTTTAGATGTAATGAATATGAGATAATTCCTCTGCTAGCAGAAGCCTTTAGAGTGTCCCAAAGTTGAGAGCGAAATCATTACTTTTGTTGGTCTCAGAAAAGTGTAACTGATTCAGCCATGTATTCACAGAAATTCATATCAGCCAGTAAATGAAGGTCACAGGGTTTTACCGACCAAAAAGTAATCTTTTTGAGGAAATGATTGGTGGGAATGGAAAAATAAGTGCTGTCCAGCTGAGCGATCTAAGAACCTCCATATTGTTCCATAGGGTTTGAGCTGTTTCAGATGTTGATGCAGAACAACCACTAGATTTGTCCAAAGACAGTTTTAATAAAGAATTCATGTCGCCTGCCGTTATCAAAATATAAGAATTAAGGCTTGGATGGCAAATAAAAACGTTCTCAAAAAATTATGATCATCCCAATTCAGGGCGTAGACTGAATCTAGTACCACTGGTTTCTGATATGGTGTGCCTACCACAATAACAATTTGCCCCTTGTTTTCAATATAGTAAAGTCATTATTTTTCCTCGTTTGAATGTTTGATAATTTACCCAATCCAGGGCCTGTTTTCGATGGTCTGATTTTTTTAGGTGAATCTCCTGAAGGAACATTATATGAACATTAAGGTTCTTAATATACGTCAGGATCTTATTCCATTTTACAGCAGCATTTAGGCCACCAGTGTTTAAGGAGATAAATATCACCACACGTCCCTCTTCGGAAATCGACTTGAACACTCCGAACCGTTCAACGCTTGAAAGTGAACGTTCATATTCCCTGCCGATGTGGCCAGTGAGACGATTTCAGTCTGAAAAAAAAAAAAAAAAGAGAGTGGCTCAGCAGTTTTTTTGTTTATTTACACTTTGTGCAAATGTTTTATAGTTTCCCTTTGCTAATTAGTGGTTGATGCAGTTTTTCTTTTTTGTGCTGTGCCCATATAAACTTCCTTCCTTATGTGACAATTCAGCAGTTCAGAAAAATAAAATCCCGAAATTATGAAGATCGATGAGAAATAACTGTATAAACCCAGTAGTGCCTCACTAATATATTGTTTTGCATTCTGATTGGCTTAAGAATCCTTAAGATGATAGATATTAGTAAAAACAAAAATACATGTTTACAGGTGAGTGGCTGCCAACTAGTCATGGGTGTCCCCAGCCCACTGCCTGAAGATAGTTGGGATGGGCTCTGAGGCACCGCCTGAGCTGCCTCTCCTGACAGCATATCCATCAACACTTATCTACTGTAATTGAGCCACAATAGCTAGCTAGCAGCAGGTTGGAGCTAGCTACTCATGTGAAGTAGGTCAAGAGTCATCTATTGTGATAAGCTATGTTTCTGACATGAATTAGTTAAAAAAATATATATAGAAGAAAAAAAAAAGGCTAATGACTAAACTAACCTAAGGTTGGAAATGGCTAGCATGATCAACACAAAGTAATTACAACCACCAAGGTACAGGATTATTTTTCTCCTTTGAATAATTATAACTTGGATCACTCCGGGGAATGTGTTTTTATGTATTTGTATGCATGAGAAGGCCATAAAAAAATGAAAATTGTTTCAAAAATAAGTCCAAGTATTAGAAAAGCCAGAAAAAAGCTGAAGGGCTTACCCAATCATTGTAGAGTTTAACAGAAGAGGTTTTCACTCGGTTGCTCCAAGAAAACGACAATCAGCTCCCCCTGCTCCAAACCCCAGCGGCCATTTCTTGTCACAGGTGAAGGAGTTGAAGAATAATTACCTCAAGTGATGGCATTTCTCGCTCTTTTTTGAGAAGCGGCTCTTTTGACTCGGCTATTCACTTCGGCTCCCAAACTGCTTATTAGACTTTTTGTTGTTTTAATTTAAATGTTACTCATTGCCATGTAACAAAACAAATGGCCCCACTATAATAAGTGGAAAAAAAATAAAGCAAAAATAGAAGCAAAAGAAACAAAAAAAGTGATTTAAAAAAAAGAAATACAAATCAAAAAAGGGAAGTGAAAACTAGGAAAAAAGTATCAAAAAAGCAGAAAAGACAAGAAAAAGGGAAAAAAGACAAAAATAAGAAACAATAACTAGTGAAAGTTATTGTTATTGTTAAAGTGAAAATAAGTAAAATGCCACAAAAGAGGAAAAGAGACAACTATATATATATATATATATATATATATATATATATATATATATATATATATATATATATATATATATATATATATATGTATATAATATATGGGAGCCATATCCCCTTAGTGGGAGGTGGATAGTGTTTGACTCTTGGGAGATACAGAAGAGAGAATTCCCAGCCCCCTCGCTCAACCCAACTGATGTCGCTCGACCGAACTGATGTGTTGCAACATCTCGTTGGTAGTCATTGGTTGACAAAACACCCCCTCTCCCAATTACAACTCCTAAGCGCTAAGCAGGGAGGCAATGGGTACCAATGTTGGAAGTCTTACGTACGACTAGACCGAGTCTCGGGGTGGGTGCCCTATCCCCAAAGCCACCGAGCTGATAACAAAAAAAGAAAAAAAAAGAGAGAAAAAAAGAAAGAATAAAGCAAGGAAAAAAAGAAGAAAAATGACAAGAAAAGACCAGATATTTAGGGGTTCCTTTCCCGTATATTATCAATAATAATGTAACATAATGCGCAATATGTTTAAATAATTGAAAAATAAAACTATCATTCTACTGGATTTCAATGGCATTTGTTTTTTTATTCTCTGGTGAACATTGAAAACATTCGAAAGTTCAATATTTTTTTACTAAGCTACTTTAAAATCAACGAGTTGGATTCCTTGCGTGACACAACACAGTGTTTTTTCAAAATATTAACTTCGGTGGAACAAACACATCAACTATTAATTACAAGAATACATTTGACATTGTTTATGTAAAATAAAAAAGCTAATCGTGCAACATATTATCGCTGAAGAACACCGGAAACAATCTGCAAAGAAAGATTTAAAAAAACATAAAAAATAACCTTTTATATACTCACGGAATCCATTAAAAAATGCACATTTTGACATATCAAAACCAGGGTTGGGTAGGGTTTCTTTAACTTGATTACTTTAATTACTTTTGGATCACTCCAATACCAAATATGCTAATGAAAGACAAAAGAAACTAAATATGAATAAAATTACTAAATTTTATGCAGGCTTGGGGAGTAATGGAATACATGGAACGGCAAAAATGATGTTGGCAAGCTGTTTGGATTTATTTTCATTTTGTTTCTGTCACATTTTATGTTAGTTATGCCGGAGATCAGAGAGATCAAGGCCAGGAGAGAAAGCTTACCACGTGTTGTGAGTCATAATTTTATTCATATTTAGTTTCTTTTGTGGGCAGCACGGCGGCGCAGTGGATAGCGCGTGTTCGGCACAGTTCTGTGGACGTGGGAACCTCCTGCGTGGGTTCAAATCCAGCTACCGGCCTTACTGTGTGGAGTTTGTATGTTCTCCCCGTGCTTGCGTGGGTTTCCTCCGGGCACTCCGGTTTCCTCCCACATTCCAAAGACATGCATTTAAGGTGAATTGGCCGGTCCAAATTGTCCCTAGGTGTGACTGAGCAAGTGAGTTGTCTGTCCCCGTGTGTCCTGCAACTGGCTGGCAACCAGTTCAGGGTGTCCCCTGCCCACTGCCCGATGATTGCTGGGATGGGCTCCAGCACCCCCGCGACCCTACTGAGGATAAGCGGTGCAGCTAATGAGATGAGTTTCTTTTGTCTTTTATTAGCATATTTGGTATTGGAGCAATCCAAAAGTAATTGAAAGTAATCAAGTTAAAGTAACCCTACCCAACCCTGATCACAACAGAGAACAAAAACATCGTGAAGGGAACCAGCTAAAGATTGGTGGGGAGCCGGCTCCTGTCATTTTACTTATTTCTGAAGCCTTGAAAAATTGTGTGGTTTTTTGTGCTCTAGAAATGCAATTTTCGCTCATGGAGTAGGGTCATTATAGCATTGAAACATCACAAGCTCCAATGGGCAGCTTCCACCATTCCCGTGTCCTTTACCCTTTTTAGCTAGCTACCTATTAAATGTGTTTCAGACATTCATTTCCATATTGATTTCGGTCCGGCGCAGGAGGAAACACCTGTCGTCGTTTCCAGCCTTCTTATTTGTCCCTCTGACTTTCTCATTCCCCACTTGATACTAGACTCGCCTCAAAGTAAATTACACATTATAGCAGGGATCTTGAACGTAAGGTTTGCAAGTCAGATATGGTGGAGTGCCAAAACATTAAAATCCGTTTGTCAAGGTTAAAACTTGATATTGTATTAAGAATTAAGAAACTCTTCCAAGTAAAGAAAGAAACACACTCTGAGACAGAGATTGAGTTGATTAGCCCTTTCCTCGGAGGCGCATCTCACCTGAGCTGTCCCTTAGATCGGCTCAGAGAGGAATCCCACAAATCCGATAAATACTTTCTCATTAATTCAAAACACAGGCGTAAAACAACATATCTGATTGGCTTAAACAAGATTACATGAAAGAAAATAACGCTGGTCGCTAGGTGTCAAACTATCATAATAAATGTGAAACAAAAGTTTAAGTTTCCGGCCAGCTGCCCAACTGATTATTTACGGCAAGCTTAAATAATGATGCAGTGTATATCTAATGAAGCATAGATAGGGAGGAAAGACAAATTTTAGGATTGATTAAAGACCGTGAGGTGCCATCTCCGTGTCTTAAGGGGGAAATTAACTACCTAAGCTGATACAATGGTAACAAAAGACAAACAACACCTGGATATAATCTTTGGCTTTCTTGAAGGTACTTTTGAGGATAAAATCATACAAAAGGCAAATTTAAACTATTATCGGACAATAATTTTCTCACACATTTGTTCTTGTTTTATTTTGAATAAACATTATGAAAGGCTAGCCGCTGCTCAGTAAGTATCAAGCCTCTGGGAATGATTCTAGTGCAATAAATCACAATTAATGGCAGAAGTGGCTTTAATCGGATCTTTGTTGGGACATTAAGGAAGCCCAACCTCCCAGTATATTTTCCTGGAACCAGTGAATGGGTGTGTGTAGGCGGCACCATATGGTGGGCTCTACCACAAACAAACCAGATGGGTCAACTCCAAGACAAAAATTTAAGGGATGCCATTGTCATGATTACTAACTCAGATCACCTGGAGTAATCATGTGGCGCCTGGGTGGGCGCCTTCTGATTGGCTGGCACTTCTCTCTTAAGCGCGCTGCGTCCAGAGTGTACATTTGTAACTCTGTGTGTTTCTCCTGATATCCTGTTCACTTAAGAACTCTGCTTACCCGTTTCTGCCTGCCTCCGATCCAACCTGTTTCCGTCCCACGCTTCGATCTCCTCTCCAGCCCCGGTAAACACGACCTGCCTGACTTGCGCACTACGATTCCGGACTCGTTTGAAGTTATCTCACCGGCGCCGCTGCTGATGTCTGACGGCCATCACGTCTCCAGCAAGCCCTGAACGCTTCCTTAATAAAAGACTTAAACGAATGCTCTGGGGTCCACTGGTCTGTTCTGGTTTCCTGATAGCCATTGCGTGCAATAATTCGCAAAATATTTTCATAATTGTGCGAGGGAACATTACACATTCCGTGCCTTGTTGAAAAAAAAGGGATTTGGGAATACTTTTAGCGACACTTTTTCTAAATGTGATGTTGACCAATAAATGTAAATGTTTTTCCTTATTTGATATATCTCCATATCTGATATTCCCTGCACTGTTTTACTCAATGACAGCCAAATAAAAGGAGCAAATATCTCAACAGTTGAAAATGGACATGCGAAATTAAGATGCAAATGCATTCTGATGCCTGCCACCCTGATTGTATACGTTAACCATACAGCCATATGAACGTACCAACACACTTTAAACTCTGATGTTGGATTGATGAATCCAGGCTTTTAGGAATAGGTGCCCAAAACATACCTAATCAAAATCAAACGGTGCCAATAAACTAACTTTCAGACTAGTGGGATAGCATAAAACTCTCTCAATATTGCCTCCATGTTCTTTATCTTTACTTTTAATAGATCTAAAATGAGAGCACGTTGAAGGACTTGTGTGTTATTATTTTAATGAATAACAAAATATTTACTGCCTACATCTATTGTATTCTGTGCCATGCAACTAATAGGCAACTACAAACTTGGGCCTTGTCCTCTTCTGTCATTCCATCATTCGAATACTATGGAACAGCCCTAGCATGGGGGCCCTGTTTTGATGACAGACCAAAGGCCAAGTCAAGTTTCCCACTGATCCTGAAGGACAAAAGCCAGTCATAATAAGTCAGGGCTGATCCGCGGACCCTGGCCCCACCACCAAGAAAGACAAAGCACCTTGTTCTCCTCACAAAGGCGAGTTATTACAGCCAAGAGCCTCACATTGCTTCAATGTCAATCAAAGGAGCCGGTTAAAGGAGCGAGCCAGAACGGGTTTTCTCCTCTTAATTTGAGGAAATCAAGGGTAGTTTTTCTTTCACTCTCTCTTACCTACTGCTAAAACTTTCGCTTGCATTCCACTTTTTTAAATTCTCATTACCTTCACTTGTTCTGTCCTCTCGAGTTACAGGCAAGTCTTTCATCTGCAGGGCCAAGGATAGAGTGATAGGATCTGGAGGACGAGTGAAGAAAGAAGCTCTGTTGCCCTTTGCTTTGCCTTGCCAATACCACACCCGGACCTTTAATAACCTGCAGCGTTGCTAGATTTCTTTCATAATTTCTGCCTTGAATTACAGCATCAAACTTACCAGTAAAACAGTTTCAACTTTATAAGGGCGCAGAACTTGATCTCGTTGCCTCTTAAGAGACAGTGTGTCTGTTCTGGCCTCACGGAAACCTTTTCCACTATCCAGCCGGTTTTTAAAAAATATTTTAGGCAAAGCATCCATCCATCCGTTTTCTGCACTGTTTATCCCCAGTAGGGTTGAGGGGGTGCTGGAGCCCATTCCTTCTATCTTCGGAGAGTGGACAGGGAACACCCTGAACTGATTGCCAGCCAGTCGCAGGGCAATCGGGGACAGTCAACTCACATGCTTATTCACACTCAGGGACCATTTTGACCGGCCAATTAACTTGGCATGCATGTTTTGGGAATGTGGGAGGGAACCAAAGTGCCCTGAGGAAATTCACACAAGCACAGGGAGAACATGTAAACTCAGCACAGGACGGCTGGTAGCTGGATTTGGTTCCATGAAATGTGCCGTCTTGATAGCGCAACAGAAAGTCACATGACTAAAAGCGATCATTAGAGACTACGCTTTCACATTTCGTAGCAAGAAACATTAAATGTATCCTAAACATCAAGATTGTTACTTTTATACTCTTTTATGCTCTTTCAGAATCCTACACACAACTTCAAAACATGACTGGCCGTCTCCTGTTTCTGAATGGCACACGCGTCGCTCTTTTTAACTTGCAATTGTCACTTTCTTAAAAAAACAGTTCACATGACTAAAACTTGATGGCAAAGCCATAGCAGTGTATAATATGACAATTAAATATTGTTGTATGGTGTTGGCAACCAAGTGCTACAAGGCACAAGGGATAACGCAAACTACAAAGACTCAAAGTGACCAAAATGGCAGCATTTCACTTCTCATTTTCCCTCAAAATGTATGGAGACATTGGATGTCCGTAAAAGCAGGATGGCTCATGGTATCTAAGATAAATGCTATATTTTTTTCAACATAAGAGTCTTTCTAAAACATGTTTATAGGATACTTCATGTATTTTGGCACTTTACTTAATGTTAAAATGTATGGAGATATTGGATGTCCGTAAAAGCAGGATGGCTCATGGTATCTAAGATAAATGCTATACATTTTTCAACATAAGAGTATTTCTAAAACATGTTTATAGGATAATTCATGTATTTTGGCACCTTACTTAAATTAATCTATATGTTTAAAGGACAATGTTTTTTAAGCAGTATGAGGCGCTCAATGATATAATTTCCCCCTTTAAAAACTTGAATATTCCATCTATTGGGCTCTTATTATATGGAAGAGAAAAAGTTGAAAAATATATTTTTCAAGACATTGAACAGATGACATTTGGGGCATAAAATGTGAACCACATTAGGCCAAACACAACCCAATTTGTTATGTGACCGTTTGGATTAAATCAAGTCATCATTAAACCTAACCAGATTCAGCCCAAAAAATCCAATCTACACACCAAGTTTCTCCTGTTTGCTCGCGGGTCTGAAAGTCAGAATCCTTAGTTGGCTCCCAATGTTGGTTTCCAAAGGATTATTTAAAATTAGCTCTTGCGCCCCTCAAGTGCCGGCTAATTTTGCAGATTGGATTTTTTGGGAAAAACATCAGGACACTCAAACTTTGAAGCATTTGAAATGGCGAACTACAACGTATGACCCGCATCAATTTCAACACCTAACTAAATCGGCACATATTTTTTGTTTAATAATGTAATACAATTCACCACTTACATTTGTGTCATTGCATCCTTTTGAACAGATGCCCATCCGGAACAGCATTGATATTTGAGTTCAGCGTGGGATCCCCAAGAGTCTTTCCCAGGAGCAAGGACTCCCGCCGGGTTAGGATAATTAGACCAGGTGAATAGACCGGGAGCCTGTTTACCGGAGTCTTGTTCCCTTCTGTCGTAGAGCCCTTTGTTCGTGAAATGGGTTCGAAGAGGAAAGCTCTTTACCAGGAAATGAACCAGTGACTGGGACTTTATTAGAGCAAACATAATTGTAACTGTAATTAGGAAATGCACTTAAAAAGGCAAACCTTATTAAGTAAAAGGAATCGTTGTTTTTCCGAAAAGCAGCATGGAGTCGTTTTTCTCTCTATAACAATAAATTAAACTTGTTGTTGCAATTGGGGCTGTACATACATGTTGATCTCAGTCACAGATGATGTCATTGGTCCTCAAATACAGATCAAATACCCAGTGCTAAAAACTGTGAGAGCAAAACATTGGAATATTTTGATACCTCTGTTTGTTTGCTTATTTTACAGATCACAGATGGAGATTCGTGAGATGCGATGGTCACTTTTTGCAATTCGCAATTCGAATTAAATTCATCCACTTCCAACACGAAGTACCTCAACTCGCTTCAGTGTGTGTGTGTGTGTAGCAATATTTGAAATTGTCTTAGATACAAACCATTGCCATCAAAATAATCCCAGACCAATAGACTACTGCAGTGTGTGTTTCATTCAGGGGAAATAAGTGCTATTTAACTTTTATATGTATTTAAATGTATATTTTGGTGCAGTGAGTTTTCAAATATAATTTTTTGTGTAGTTAGAAGATGATGCTATAATATTAAATGATACTAAATAATGGAATTCGGAAATTGCTTCTGTTCTTCAAAAGATCAGATTTTGAAGAATACAATTGTCACAAAAGCTTGCTGATGAACTACCTCGAAGGACCTAGGAATCACGGGCAGGAAAATGTGACCCAAGTGAGACATGAAATCTAACTATTTGAACATAACTTTGGATTTATGTGTATAATACTTTATACTTGATTTTCATCTGGGTTGACTCAGTATAGAGACTTGGTTTCACGGAACGAGCCGGAACATTCATTCTACAGCATGCAAACATTCACATTTAGAAAAGTGGATAAAATACCTGCAAATAAGTTCAAATGCTTAACTTGAGTTATGAAATGAAAATGAAATGATCTGCATTTATATAGCGCTTTTCAAGTCAATGACTTACCAAAGCACTTTACAATGTGCTCCACATTTCCCAATAGCGGCCTTGCAGCCAGCGCTAACCTGCTTATTGGGGGTATCAGGGGTTCAGTGTCTTACCCAAGAAAACTTCGACAAGCCGGGATTCCAAGACGAGCGCTCTACCTCCTGAGCTACTGCCGCCAAGGTATAAGGTGTGATATACATCATTTTGAAGTACAAAATATAGTTTGAGTCCATGATTACCTCAATTATACCTTTCAAAACTTACTATATTTATATTTTATGGGAGCAATGGATCATCAAGGAGTACCTATTTATTAAAACCTTTTTCTCTAAGTTATCTTAGCTCACATGTTTTGTTCTTTTTTGGAAGATGAAAGACCAACCCTACTGAGGTTTAGACAAAAAACAAATCAATAAGTGCGGCCGAACATGCCAAAAATTAGAGGAGGAGCTACTTTTCACTAGAAATTCCCCTGCCTGTTCTACCCTCTACTGTTCAATCCGAGACTGTAGCTACACTCTATTCCAGGCTGTTTTTCCTCTGTTGCAGGGAGCTGCTACAGGCAAGATAAGGCTGGTTTCCCCGAGTAAGGGCTTAGCGTAATCCCCCTCCCTTCATTGGGAAAAAAAAGAAAAAAAACACAGCAGAGGTTAATCAACACATAACTAAAGTAAAAAAAAAAAGGATGGAGAAAGAAGACAGACGTGGTGTGAAAGTGAGGTTAAAGCAGAACTCATGTCTGGAGTAAGACCTCTACCAGAATTTTGGTATAATTTCACCCAAAAAGAAAGAAAAAAATGGTAGAGCACATGGAATTAGGGTTTACATACCAGACCATCAGAGTGAAAGCTAATCCGTTGACAAGAGATCTGGGGAAGCCCATGTCTAAAGCCCAGAGGCCTGACTTAGACCTAAAACTGACATCACCACTTTCAGTGGTAGTGTTTGAGACAATGGCAACTGGGAGCTGAATTTAGCTAATGCCTGAGAATATGCTTGAGCACAACAGTTGAAAGATGGGTTTCGGACAAGCTGCAACTCTTGGTACTTAGCTTGCATTTGATGGACGTTTTTGATGGAATACGAAAAAGCACGCTGTGCTGACGGACATGATGAATTAATTGGAATAATTATTTTATCCTTTCTATTGGTTTTGTGGTTAGAATTTCAAGTGTGCTTGGTTGTTTTTACATTATGTCACTGTATTTTTTTTCAAGCTGAACCAAACTATAATCACATGTCCTCCTTTGCGTCAGTGGCTCAGGAGGTAGAGCACTCGTCTTGGGATCAAGAGATCGCAGTTCAAATCCCGGCTCCTCTGTGTTACATGTTGAAGTGTGTGGTAAGACACTGAACCCCCAAAACCCCCAATATGCAGGTTAGCGCCTTACATGGCTGCACGGCCGCTATTGGGAAATGTGAAGCACACTGTAAAGCACTTTGGGAAGTCTTGACTTGAAAAGCGCTATATAAATGCAGATCATTTCATTTCATTTCATTGCATCATAGTACAAAAACACTCCCTTCGATTGAATGGTAGGATTGTATCTGATTTTAGCAAAAATCTCCAATGTTGGCTTTGGAATTGAAATCATGCGAGCACTCCATTGCATTAAAACTTTGCTCTTCTTTCCAGTATTGTTTCAATGTAAAATGCCGTAACTGGAACTTTAAGGCAACAGGTCTTAAACCAATGTTAAACTAAATTGACTCAAGGAACCAGAATCATCCAATTTTAAACTTTTAGTGCTCAAACAACTGAGTGTACCATTTCTTTTGATATCGGTTTGGATAATACCGGTATCCGACAATACTCCAGGCTGCAATATCCCTATGCGATCAGAAGGAAAATGTGTATCAGGACACCTCTTATTGTGCAATCCCCGGGTTAAGTTTCTTACCGATATGTTGTTCTCACCACTCTTTTTTTTTCTTTGGGTATACCAAAAGAAGCTCCCTCTGCAAATGTTTTGTCCTTCAGTAACCCTTAAGGGATTTGCCATTTCCCATCCTGTTATTACAGCACAAAAAACATCAGTTTACCTCCTCCCTGTTGACAATGCGGCCGAGTTGGGACTAGGACATTGATATATTCATCCATATCAAATAGCAGAGCAGTCATATGTCAGAAAAACACTTTGAACATGAATTCAGCTCCTTGCTTTTCTGAGTCTACTTCATATATGTGTGAAGTGTGGTTTGAAATTTAATTAATTAATCAATGATAACAGAAAATGATAAAGCTGTACACCAGTTTGCAAGCATTGCAGTGAATGTGTAATTGAACTTCGTTCTGATTAGATGTGTGTTCTCTTTTCCGATAGGTGTATTATTTATCTATGGATGGGCGTGGTATAACATGGTATCACTGCCCTCATGCTGAACAGGTTATCTGAAAAGTTTTAGAATTGTTTTCATTGAAATAAAACACTATTTTTCATGAAATCAGCAACATTAAATGAGACATTACGTTAACCAATCGTATCTATGGGCATTCTTCTGTTTTGTTGAGCCATCCTTCAACATCTGCAAAAAGCTCCTGAAAATATTCTATGAGACAGTAGTGGCAAGCGCCCTCTTCTATGCGGCAGCGTGTTGGGGAGGCAGCGTCAAGAAGAAGGATGCCTCTCGTCTCAATAAACTGGCTAGGAAAGCGAGCTCTGTTGTGGGCAAAGAGCTGGACAGCCTAACAACAGTAGCTGAGAGACAGGCACTGAAAAAGCTGAGGTCAATCATGGACAATCCATCGCATCCGCTTCACAGCATTATCTCCGGACAGAAGAGCAGTTTCAGTGACAGACTGCTGTCACTGTCTTGTACTACGGACAGACTGAAGAGATCTTTTCTTCCTCATGCCATGAGGCTCTTTAACTCCACCCGGCAGAGTAAAGGCCCACATTAAACCACACCACCTACATTGGATATTACCGAATCTTACTGCATTATGTATTCTGTGTAGCACTATTTAGTTACTCTATATAACATGCTAAAGTGGGCATTTGCACGTCACACTGGGTATCTGTATATTGTATTCTTTTGGCTTTATTATTGTATTGTTCTCAGCTCAGGGATGCTGCTGGAAATGTGAATTTCCCTTAGGGGATGAATAAAGTATCTATCTATCTATCTATCTATAAGTGAGAGCAGTTACAAAACTTTTTTACCAACAATGTGTGTGGTCAGTCTATTTTCACCAAAGTGAAGGAAAGAGCTGGAAAAAACTTGAGCAGAGAAATCAATTTAAGTGAATGGTTGCAGCAGCGTAATAAAATATAGATTTTTCTTCACACCACTGTAAATCATTTAGTGGAATGAAACTTCAAATAGAAACCACATGAGAACGCTTTAATCAACAGGGTAGGCGGACATTACTGCTGCCTGTAGATAGCAGGGATGTGCTCCAGCCACCCCGCGACCCTACTGAGGATAAGAGGTGCAGATAATGGATGGATACATTTGTTGAAAGCGGTTCCAAGTTTTTGTGGATTTTGCAGGACAAGAGAAAGGACCTAAATGCAAGATGTTGAATGTATTTAATACCAACTATTGTTTTGTTGTAATTATTTGGCGAATAATGTTGTGAAAAAGTAAAGTTGGGTTGTCACAGTGAGCTACGGTTAACAGGTAATAAGATCAAAAGAAACAAGGCTAACTAAAATGAATTTTCAGTTTACCTTTAGGCAACTATAAAACGACCCAATGTTGGGATACACAACTGGCACCCAGCAGATGTCAACACTCAAAGTGCCCCTACGTATTGCAATTTAGTGTGAAAACAACAGGTGAAGTGATATACACGACTGGTAATAAAACATTAAATCTCAATGATATGATAAGGTGTTAATAATTTCACCAATAAGTCTCAAGTTGCACCCCAGGCCAAACGATTAAAAAAAAACTGCGAGTTACAGTCAGGAAAATCTGGTAAGTGGTTGTGAATCATAAGCTCTACTATTTTTTTACTTTACAGTTAAAGTTATCTCATTCAATGCCATAATGTATAAATGTGTTTTCAGAAGCATTGTACCTGAGTGCTAAAACGTAGAAATACTTTATTCTTTTTTCTATTATGAAGAGCTTTGCTCATTGGTAAGTATCAACCGACTGAGAATCATTTCAGTATGATAAATCAACGCTAAATGGCAGGAGTGGTGCCTCGATCAGATCTTTGTCCACACATCGAGTAAGCCCATTTCCTTTCTGTGTGTCTAGACAGCCCCAGATGGCGAGTAGGTGTAGTGAAGCAGGGTGGTGAGAGTCGTCATATATGGACAAATAGTAATAGGCAGTTAACTATTCAACAAAGCTTGTTTTGATGTTTTGTGCACGTCTGCATAAAGGCAGTTGCCCAATTACCATTGTGACTGAGTTCACAGTCATCAAATTATAAAAAAAACTATCAAGTTCATGCATCGTTCATACATAGTTTATGCAGGTATATCAGAATATCAGTTCAGTGTTCTTGAAATGAATCACATTTTGCAAGAAAAGGGGTTTATGGAAAGCATTGTTTAGGTATTGGAGGTATTACAAATCCAATTTGAAAAATAAACACCATAGATAAAGTCCTACTTGAAATGCATTCTTTAACGTAAAGCGGTGTTTCTCAGAAGTTTTCTCGGAGACAAGTAGAAACTTGCAATGTTCAGCTATTGTTTACCAAACAATGGTAAAAGCAAGAAACATCCTTGTTTTTTTATTGAAAGATGAGAGTTTATGCTTTCTTTTGATATCTAAAATGCCTATGCTGCTACATAACTCAATCTTGGATAGGCCTTCAAAAATGAGTCAAAATGGAAAATTTGGCTGGTACCCGCTGTCCCAATTTATAAAGAGACCCTGGCGTTGAATGAGTTAAGAAGAGCTTCAAGTGCATTGCAAGGTTGAATGCAGTACATATAAATGATCTGAATATTTCACTACTGCACAAATTATTTCAACAGCCTGCAGTGTCTGTTAACTTTAACTTGTTGAGGCCACACTCAAAGGTCACCCAATTGCAGAAAACTTTTTAAGCCACTGTATGAAAACAAAACAAATACACAAACCCAGTGGCTGTTTTCGAGAGTTTGGTTTGATTCTGCTTGACAAAAATCACAGTACAATTTGCAGAAGAGAACATTAAAAGAGCATTCTAAAATCCGCTTTTGTGAATTTGATACTACACCATTTGCTATTTCCACCTACACATTCAAAAGAGAAATTAATCAGCTGTCCAAAAATGTTCCACAGCTACTTTAAGCTGAAAAAAAATCATATTTAAAAGGTTTGCAAACACCATGCCAGCTTGATGAAGCCTTTATTGCCTCACATAGACTTGACAGCCTGCGGCCACGTTCTGGCCTTTTTACGGTCATTAAGACGATGGTTGCTCAATCTTCCCTTGACCTTTGAACGTTTGGCGTATGCTCAGTTTTGCGCAGTACACTAGCTCAAAATGAGCTATTGAAGATAACCGTATCACGTCTGTGATTGGTCAACTATAGCAGACCTCAATTGACCCAACTGTTATTGGTGGTGCAGACGTGGACCATTAAATCCTCACCGTACACTGCTGAGAAAAGCGTTTCTACAAAACCAATATATGGTGTGTGTATTTTTTTCTGAAAGCGTCCTGAAAAGTCCACTAAATCATCTTGACCTTGGCTGCGATACGTTAACCTCATATGGATTTGAGTTTAGTTATAGCGTATAGAATTAATGATTCGGAAGGTTCCCCTGGAGGATTTATACCTTTACTCTGGTGGTTGTTTTCTTCTTCACTATTGCAATACAAACAAGCACTAATAATGGATATATACATATATATATATATATATATATATATATATATATATATATATATATATATATATATATATATATATATATATATATATATATATATATATATATATATATATATATATATATATACATTATTATATACTGGACTGTCTCAGAAAATTAGAATATTGTGATGAAGTTCTTTATTTTCTGTAATGCAATTAAAAAAACAAAAATGTCATACATTCTGGATTCATTACACATCAACTGAACTATTTCAAGCCTTTTATTATTTGAATATTGCTGAATTTGGCTTACAGCTTAAGAAAACTCAAAAATCCTATCTCAAAATATTAGAATATCATGAAAAAGTATACAAGCAGGCTATTCAATTAATCACCTGAATCATCTAATTAACTCGAAACACCTTGCGAGGTTTCCTGAGCCTTAAAAACACTCAGCTTGGTTCAGTAAACTAAATCACAAGTATGGGGAACACTGCTGATCTGACTGCTGTCCAGAGGACCATCATTGATACCCTCCATCAGGAGGGTAAGACACAAAAAGAAATTTCTCAAAGAGCAGGCTGTTCACAGAGTGCAGTTTCAAAGCATATCCACAAAAAGTCTGTTGAAAGGGAAAAATGTGGCCGGAAACGCTGCACAACCAAGAGAGATGAGCGCAGCCTTAACAAAATTGTGAAGAAGAGCCGCTTCCAGAATTTGGGGGAGCTTCAAAGACAGTGGGCTGAAGCTGGAGTCCAGGTATCAAAAGCCACAGTTCACAGACGTTTCCGGGAAATGGGCTACAATAGCCGTATTCCCATGGTCAAGCCACTTCTGAACTCAAGACAACGGAAGAAGCGTCTGACTTGGGCTATGGAGAAGAAGCACTGGACAGTTGCAGAGTGGTCCAAAGTCCTCTTTTCAGACAAAAGCAAGTTTTGCATTTCATTTGGAAGTCAAGGCGCCAGAGTCTGGAGAAAGGCTGGAGAGGAGCAAAATCCAAGTTGCTTGAAATCCAGTGTGAAGTTCCCACAGTCAGCAATGGTTTGGGGAGCCATGTCAGCTGCTGGTGTTGGTCCACTGTGTTTCATCAAGTCCAGAGTAAATGCAACTGTGTACCAAGAGATTTTAGAGCACTACATGCTTCCATCTGCTGAAAAGCTCTATGGAGATGAGGATTTCATTTTCCAGCATGATCTGGCACCTGCCCACAGTGCCAAAACCACCAGTAACTGGTGCACTGACCTTGGCATCACTGTCCTTGATTGGCCTGCTAATTCCCCTGACCAGAACCCCATTGAGAATTTGTGGGGTATAGTTAAGAAGAAGATGAAAGACACCAGACCTACAAATGCAAATGAGCTGAAGGCCGCTATCGAAGCATCCTGGGCATCAATAACACCTCAGCAATGCCACAGGCTGATTGCCTCCATGCCACGCCGGATTGATGCAGTAATCCGTGCAAAAGGATTCCCAACCAAGTACTGAGTGCATCAATGGACATTTTCAAATGTTTGATTTAGTTTTGCTGTTATAAAATTAGTTTTTTACTTGGTCTGAGGAAGTATTCTAATATTTTGAGATAGGATTTTTGAGTTTTTTTCAGCTGTAAGCCAAAATCAGCAATATTCAAATAATAAAAGGCTTGAAATAGTTCAGTGTATGTGTAATGAATCCAGAATGTATGACATTTTTGTTTTTTTAATTGCATTACAGAAAATAAAGAACTTTATCACAATATTCTAATTTTCTGAGACAGTCCAGTATATATATATATATATATATATATATATATATATATATATATATATATATATATATATATATATATATATATATATATATATATATATATATATATATATATATATATATATATATATATATACAGGTATCGATCCTGTCCGTCCTGTCCAGTATTTTGCTCCAGTATCCAGTATCGATCCCATCCGTCCTGTCCGGTATCTTGCTCGTGTAACTGGTATCGATCCCGTCTGTTCCGTCCTGTCCAGTTTCGATCTTGTCTATATACAAAACCCCTCTAAATACATGTATGTAATTTTTAGCATAAAATTATTACTGGGATGCGGACTATCCTACCTAATTTCGAACTACCTACCTACCTACCTATCTACCCACCTACCTACCTACCTACCTTCTTCCCTTCTCCATCTACGAGTACAATTTTTCGAAAAGCATTTTTTTTATAATTATGAGGTGTAATATAATGTACACTGTCGGATGCATTAAAATTATTCAGGGCAGCACGGCAGCACAGTGGTTAGCGCATGTGCGGCACTGTTCTGTGGTCATGGGATCAAACCTTCCTGTTTGGAGTTTGTATGTTCTCCCCGTGCTTGCGTGGGTTTCCTCCGGGCACTCCGATTTCCTCCCACATATCAAAAACACCATGTCAGGTTTATTGGCTGGTCCAAATTGTCCCTAGGCTTGAATGAGCGAGAGAGTTCTCTGTTGGTGTCCCCTGCCAGCTGCCCAAAGATAGATGGGCTCCAGCATCCCCGCGACCCTCCTGAAGATAAGCGGTGCAGATTATGAATGGATGGATGGATTTCTATTCATAAAAAAAAAACTACTGATTTCAAAATATGCAAAAATACATAAACTAAGTTGAAAAGTAAATAATCCAAAAACACTTGTAGGTTGAGGAATTTGCATTAATTGACAAACCATGAACGTACAAGCTTAATGTTCAACTTGACTGCAGGGAAAATGTGTACATGGGGACCTGACCTGAAACGGTCATTTTGGAGCCAATTGTAGACTGGGCCTAGCGAAATTATCACTGTGCAAGTAATAACATCAAAATGGAGACAGCATAAAACCACTGAAAACCTTCCTTGACGTGGCTGTCCCTCTTAACTTTCTCGCTAAACAAGGGAAAAACTGATCAGAGGGGCAACCAAGAGGCCCATGATCCCGTTGTGCTACGGGTATCCAAACATTTTATTAAAGGCTGGGCAAAACAGACAAAAAATGCTGATTTATGGTCACCTTGAGTATCATAATATTAATTATTCCTTGTGCTTTAGATATTCTGTTGTTTGAATTGTTTTTTAAACATTTGACAAAAATTTAAATTATGATAGCGGGAGACGGGAGTATGAAATGTGATCTTGTAAGTCATCCTTTCTGACATTTTATCTGAAAAGGTTTAATCTTGGAAGAGGTCAGCAATCAGAGGAGCAGATCTGTGACCACTGATGTGAAATTTTGCCGGACTGAATACCTAGAACAAAAAAAAACTGCCATATTTGTACTTTTTGGGACACTGACTCACTTCCAAATGTTGCACACAGTTCCAAACTAAACATGGGATTAATACACATGCGTGTTGAACATCCCCCAGGAGTGAGTGGAAGAAAATCCAGACGTAATCTAATCTCTAGTGTGCTATGTAATTAGGATTTTCAATGAGTGAGGCTGCGTTAACAAGTGTTAAGGTTATTTAGAAAAAATACGATTCCGACTTAATCATATTGCTACGTGCTATGTAATTAAAATCTGCAATGGGCAAAGCTGCATTAAAAATAGCTTCAGGTTATTTAGAAAATTGAATTGAGTAATAGAGTTACTACAAACAGTATTTCATTTTTTCTTGTTTTCTTCAGAAATGCCATATTTGAAAATGTTTTGCTCCACTGGCATTCTTTGTTTTCTTTTGTTTTCCTAGAAAATTGTTCTGACATCATATCATGCCTCTACTACAAGGCTAAACTATTCGTCTGTTCTTCATTATTTGTATGCAGCATTCAAACATGGGACTATTTCTTTTAAGATGTTCTTTTCTCGAAAAACTGTTTATCAATATCATTACAGGGCATAAATCTGCTATCTAGAATTCTGGGCGATGACTAAAATATACAATGTTTCTGGTTACAAATGCATTTGGAAATTTCACACACTGATTCCCTGATCAAGGAAATTTAAATGTGCTGACAGTTCAAACATGCAGCAGAGGGATGCTGAGAAACGGTTGCCAGGGTAAACTCATATTATGCATCATTATTCATGAACGTACAAGCATAATATTCGACTTGACTGCAGGGAAAACTAATATGGAGTTTAACATGGGGGCTTGACCTGAAACGATCATTTTCGAGCCAATGTCCACATACAGGGCCTAGCGAAAGTATCACTGTGCAAGCAAAATGGAGAGAGCATAAAACCATTGAAAACCTTCCAAGAACTGGCTGTCCCTATTAACTTTCTACCCAAACAAGGAGAAAACTGATCAGAGGGGCAACTAAGAGGCCTATGATCAAATTGGATGACCTGAATGCAAACACTGCTGAGGTGCTGTGCGGTGTTAGTCGTACTCGGCATAAATCTGCCCTTTCTGGAAGAGTGGGAAGAAGAAAGACCTTTAAGAAAGAATACCATAAAAAAGGGCTGGTTGGCATTTGCAGGAAGCCACATGGAAAACACAAATAACATGTGGAATAGGGTGCTCTGGGTAAATGAGACTAAAATTGAACTTTTTGGGTTGAATGCAAAGCGTCAACGTTTGGCGTAAATAAATTGTCTAACATGGTGGTGGCAGCATCGTACTCTGGGGTTGCTTTTCTTCACCATGGACTGGGAAAACTGAGTGGTTGGGAGGATGAATGGAGCCAAATACTGGGTGACTCTGGCAGAAAATATTTTGGAATCTGCGGAAAACCTGCTACGGGACAACAACCCTAAACATAAAACAAGGTCTAGAACATTTATGGAAATATCTGAAAATGCTGTGAACAAATGATTACCATCAAACCTTAAGTAACTCGAGCTGTTTTGTACAGAAGAATGGGCAAATAGTTCTGTTTTAAGATGTGCAAAACATATAGAGACATATTCAAAAACACTTGTGGCTGTGATCACAGCAAAAATGGGTTGTCCAGAGTATTAACTTAAAGGAGGCCAATATTGTTGCAATGCCTACTCTTATTTTTTTATATTTTTAACACAATTTAAAACGTTGAATGAATTAGTTTTTTTTCCTATGTTGTTGGTTCTCATAATACTTGATGTGTTTTTTTATCCATACGCTTGAAGCCTGAAATACAGCAATTTGTATCGCTCATTCAGAAAAAATAAAAAATCAATCCGTAATAAATGAATCAAAATCTGACTGAGCTGCATTTAAAGGAACAGTGTCTATGATTTGGCGACTTCTTGTGGTCACATAAAATCTCGTAGGTTGAGAAAACAATATGTTAAGAAGTTCTTGGGGTGGGGGGCAATATTTTAGCAAGACACTGTATGCATTATTATTCATGCACGGACAAGCTTAATCTTCGACTTGACTGCGAGGAAAATTAAAGCGGTTTAACACGGCAACAATCATTTCGGAGCCAGTGTCAATCTTCGTATGTCAAGTTGTGAGGGGGAGGAAAATCATAGAAGGTCCAGTAGAGGGTCCAGTGAACACTTGTGGGGCAGAAGTGTATTTGTTAGGAAATAGCCATGCATCCATATTAATAAGGTTTTTGGGGCATTTTTGATGTCGAAGAAATTAAGAATGTATGAGGTTTCTTAATACTCAACTTTCTCATTGCACATTCACCTAATCCCCGTTGTGCTAATGCTCTTTTCTGTGCCTGTTTTCATCCGACTCGTTTTCTCTTATTGTGTCAATCATGTAGGCCAATTGCAGCCATCAGGACTATTGTTTGAAGCCCCACCCTTCTATGAAAGTTAAAGGGGACAACGTGTATTATTTGACCTCTAGATGCCGCTCTATTGAGTAGTGTGAATCATAATGAGTGTTACATAGCCAGGGTTGGGTAGGGTTACTTTAACTTGATTACTTTCAATTACTTTTGGATTACTCCAATACCAAATATGCTAATAAAAGACAAAAGAAACTAAATATGAATAAAATTACTACATTTTGTGCAGGCTTGGGGAGTAATGGAATACATGGCAAGCTGTTTTGATTTATTTTCATTTTGTTTCTGTCGCATTTTATGTTAGTTTTGTGTAAAGAACTCCTAGTAGTGCAACAAAACAAAACAGACAAACAGATTAGCAGCAGTGTAGACTTACTATGTGTGTGATTGACCATTTAACAGTCTAATGGCCAGGGGGACAAAACTATTGCAGAACCTGGAGGTCCTGCACCGCATACTGCAGTACCTCTTCCCAGAGGCTAGCAAATTGAACAGTCCATGATGGGGGTGAGAGGGGTCCCTAATGATGTTCTTGGCTCAGGATAGGCAGCGCTTCTGGCCAATGTCCTCAATGGAGGGGAGAGAAGTCCCAATGATTTTCTCTGCTGTCCTCATCACCCTCCTCACACTACCCCAGTCCGAGGCACTGCAGCCTCCACACCACAGAGATACAGCTGGTCAGGATGCTCTCTATGGTGCCCCTGTAGAATGTGATGAGGGTGGGTGTGGGCAGGTGAGCTCTCCTCATCCTCCGCAGGAAGTACAGGCGCTGCTGTGCCCTCTTCACCAGTAATGCAGTGTTCACGGTCCAGGTGAGTTTGTTTGTGAAGTGTACCCCTAGGAACTTGGTGCTGCTGACAACCACCACAGCCTTGTTGTTGATGAGAAGTGGGGCATGGTTGGGCTGGTTTTTCCTGAAGTCGATGATGATCTCTTTAGTTTTGTCAACATTCAGGACCAGGCTGTTGTCTCTGCACCAGCCCACCAACTGCTCCACCTCCTCTCTGTAGGCCAGGTCGTCGTCGTCCCTGATGAGGCCCACCACTGTTGTGTCGTCCGCAAACTTCACTCACGATGTGGTTTGTGGCTGACCTGGGGACGCAGTCGTGTGTCATCAGGGTGAACAGCAGGGGGCACAGGACACAGCCTTGGGGGGAGCCCGTGCTGAGGGTGATGTCCGACAATCCTGTCAGCTCCTACTAGGTGAGCCTCATGGTATGTAAAATAAAACCACATTTCTTGATCTACGAGTATTTTTGTTACCACAAGGAGGCACCAAATCCTACACACGGTCCCTTTAGGTGCAACCCACACAATTTACGGATGAAGTTATTACTCATTTCATTTACATTAATTCTGAATGTGTTTTTTTAATGTTATTTCGTGTATGAAAACTTAAAAAAAATATTTGAGGACAGTGGAATATTTTCATCAAAACCTTTCCGTGGAAAACTTAAATTGGACAAACCTTGCACGAACATAAATGAGTTCGAGACCCCTGATGCAAGCCCTTCTCTGCTTTTATCAGTCTGATTGCAATCTCCTTCGGAATCACACTGTATAAGAAGTGATGCATTTTTTTTTTACTCGCTACAACATTAATCATTCTCTGAACCCTACACATGTCGAGGCCATTGTGATTCCCAAACAAGGAAAATATACAAATCCAATTACCATACAGAGTGCACATTCCTTTCTCATGCACAAAATGTGTCGAAGCCGTCGGAATTGTACTTTCTTTTTTCATAGGCTATTGATTTTTCTTTCATGATATGGAGATAGATTCACAAAGAAGCAGCTATCTTCTCCCTAATTGCTTTTTAACCTTGGGAAATAAATAAGCATGCCCTAGCCAGTCAAGCTACCGAGGAGAGTTTTGGTCTAAATTGTTGGAATGGCATACATTAGCATAGTTTTGCCTGGTACCTCAGGGGGGGACCTCCTGCAGCCTGATGCTCTCCGAGCTGTTTTGTTTTTGTTCTTTAACGTGTCTGAGTGTGGAAAAACAAAAAAAGCTTTAACCCAGGGGTCTAAAACTCGCAGCCCGTGGGTGAACTGCGGCCCACAGGCTGATAATTTCAGGCCCTGATCCAAAATATCTTGTCAGTGTTGCCTGCTACCCTTGTGCTAAATAATGTACTGTAAGCATAGTTTGACCAATTTGCTCAAGCGAGTTCCAGTGCGTGCAGGTATAGATTAGCTAGTTCAAACAGTTTCTGAAATTTGGTGCACTATCCAACAGTATGCAGATATTTGAATCTAACTAATTATTTGACTTCTTCGGAGCTTGGATACAGGAAACAGAATCAGGATAAGGGTAGCCAGGACAGGAGAACGGAGCTTGGATCAGGGATTGATACAGGACACGGAATCGGGGATCAATACAGGAAACCGGTCTGGATCAAACCGGGAGCTAGAGTCAAAAAGTGCTTGCCTTGCATGCGCTGATGTTGGCAGACAGACTGACCAGGAGAGAACAAGAATAACATGTTTAAAAAGGAGGACTAGTTAGGGAACAAGTGGCAGCTGGGGCTGAACGAGTGAGTGCAGGTGAGGGCAATTGGCAAATAATGACACATATATATATTTCTATTAATATATCACTGATGAATAGGTGTATTTTCTGTTTTTTCTGTCTTTTTTGTGAAGAAAAAGAAAAATAGAGATTTTTGAGAATAGTGAAATGTACTTTATCAGAGTTTTTTTTAATGAAAAGTCTAATGTGACCCAATCACAACCAAACTTGAGCTCCAGGGGTCCCCGGTAAATTGAGTTTGAAACTTCTGCTTTAACACTTTAATTAAAGGGACACTGTGTCGTACTTTACCTCTAGATGTTTCTGTATCGTATGTATGTGTAGTGCAACCAAAAAAGAGCTCACAGAAGGTTACTGATTAATTTTATATTAATTCAGAATTTGTTTTTTATAAATGTTATTTTGCAAGTGCATATGACTATGAAAACTCAAAGTAAACAAATTGTCACAAGATGTCAGACAGAACCCAAGTGGAGGACACACGAACATATAAAAAAGGTGATTAAACCCCAATCAGGGGCGTTAAAAAAAAATCACAAATGATAAGGGAGAGTGGAACTGGGACTGCTGAGGAGGGAAAACTTGAGAGGAAGACCTGAGAGGGAAACATGTTACCAGCTAATTATGAACGGGACTGTAAAATGAGGTAATACTGCCATCTCTTGGAGAAGGAGAGAGATTGCAGGCACTAAACCATGTCAAAACTGCACCATTTTGCTTCTCGTTTCTTTGGCCAGCCTTTCACAAGCTTTGTTGGGGTTCTTTTATCAGCAAGATGTCAGACAATTACTTCATATCCCTCTATGTGAGGCTCTTGTTATGTAAAATAAGAACAAAAGCAAAAACCTCTTGACCTCTGTGCATTTAAAAAAATGCACATTTATATGAATAGTAATACAAATTTTCGTAATACTCAAATCAATGTTATTGTTTTTTTTAATTTTCACTTTCTTCTTTACCACTAGGAGGCGCAAAGTATGAAATGTCCCTTAAATGCCTTATTGTATCAAACGAGCAACATCCTACCATGCCATTGTTTTGATAAGTCACTTTAATAAAAGTGATAAATAGCCCTCCGTTCATAATAATAAGAATCATCCATCCAAGCACTTCAAACTCTCGCAGCCGAAGAAACAGAAAATGAAGGAACTAAAAGAAAAGGACGAAATCTACACTTTATTTTCCCTGGAAGCGGAATTGGAAGCGTGAGGCAATATTGTGTGGACGGGGAGTGATTGCGGCCATATGTTGTCCAGGAGGGTGGAGGACCTGAAAGAAAACTCGGAGGCAAACTGCCAAAGTGATAGAACGAGAGCGACCCCGGCTACCTGTCCCAGACATCCATCTCCCGCTGTAGACACCCCCCACATCTCCCACCAGACCTCCATTTACATGTGATTGATTATAGCACATAGCCAAGTGTGTGCATTTAAGGCTGACGGGCAAAGAACAATGACTGGTGACGGATTAATGGCCCAAATTCAGACCTTCTGTTTCAACATAGTCAGGTCGGACCCGGGAAGGAATACAGGCGAGTTGAGCAATAACAAAAACACTCAACCCAGTTCTCTGTGAATCCTCCTTATGAAAAAAAAGAAGAATGCTGCTACCAGTACACATTAGTACATGTACAAGTACCACTTCATTTGGCTTATTGATGCTCCTTAGTGGCTTAATGGCCCTTTTTTGGGGGGATCATAGAAAATAATATAGTTTTTGGAGGAGAAATTAACAAGATACAAAAGTTCACATTTTCCAATGAGAATAGACAATTAAAGTATGTACAGTTTATGCAGTCCATGTTTCTGTCTTTATAAGGCTCATATAAAGCTTTTGATTTTAGCGGCACTAAGCATGTTTTTTTATATCAGTTTTGTTGTTGTTGAGTCACTCAAGATGCCTGAGGATATTCCTCAGAAGCGCTACACTCGCATGTGGGACCGTAGTTCTCCGAAGGATAGTCCCAGTTGGCGGTGGTAGCAAGCAGACTGGAGTGCTGGGTACTTAAGACAGAGATGCTTGGCCAATTCGTCATCATCACCGCAAAGACGGCACCGATCATCTTCACTCTTCACCGTCAAATGTTGCCATCTTCGGAGGGAGGGATGGTGGCAGGACCGGAATCGTATAAGATCGACAAGGTCTTTCTTGGATAAGACCCTCCAGATTGGGGCGGGAAGAGGTAAGAGAGATGATTCGGGGATCATGGTGGGGGTTTACAGCTTCTGCGAAGGATGGCGAGCCGAGTTTGTGGTTCAAGCAGGGCAGTTGGCTGAGGTTAGCCTGCTCATCTTCTAAGTCATTGCCTGAGAGGTTACAATGTCCCAGTACCCCTATCAGCTATATAGTTTTTGTAGGGGGGAAGGCCGCAATATTTTAATGTTAATGTTGCTGTTATTTGGTCCAATATGGCTCTTTCCACATTTTGAGTTGCATACCTCTGGTCTAGCCATTTAGACATTCTGCCCACAAACCCCTTCATTTGTCTTTGTTTTTTTCTTATCATCTTAAGTTTGATGATGATTTGACTCACCCCATTCATGTAGTACAGGTAGAAAATGCGTTGCATGGCGTTGGATCTATACATTTGGAATCAAAATACGTATTGGTATAGACCATTTTTGTGGATATAACTCAGACATTCTACCATAGGTTTCCGTTTTCTTTCAATGTTTTTTTTACATAAGTGAACAACGTAAAGTTAACATACTGAATTGCACATGCAGTTGCTAAAATAGAGTAATTAAGTAATTAAGAACTTCTTTACGATTGTAGGGGACAGCCTAATTGATGTTATACATTGCATTTAAAAATTTGCTGTTCTATTTTTTCAAAAAAAAACAATTTTCCTTTTCCTTTTGTCTTATATTAACGCCATCTTATATAAATCCTATTATACTATTTATAGAGTGAGTACATCCCAGGGGACCGGAAAGTACAAGACTACTGTCGTCCTTGAAATTGGTGCTGTCAAAAAGGATTTAAAATCTAGACACGGAGGAGGAAAAATGATTTTTCATCTTTCCTTTTGGAAACAAATTCATACAAATAGTTCAAGAGGCAAGGGAGAAAGAACAGTTGTGCTTTCTAGGCAATAAGTCGTACAGTTCTTTGTAGGTTTGGTGTTCCTGTGACATTCACGTGATCGTGATTTATACCAAAAAAAAAAGAGGCAATTTTCACAGACACAATATTGCATTTGTCATGCTACGTTGTGCAATGAGATGACCAAAATCTAGCATTGCCTTCTTCTGGCTTGTGTTTGCACCTCACAGTTCTCATAAGTATTTTTGTTAAAAGAAAAAAAGGTAACAAAAATGATATGGATTACTGCTTTCCTAATAAAAAGCTGCACAAAAACCATTCCAAAATGACTCCTGATTGGATGAATGTGAATGTCTATCGGCTGCTGCTTATTTTCAATCCGAAATTTTGAATACAATACATATTTAACTTAGCCACGTGTTTTCATAATTCAGAAAACAAAACAAAATGGGGATTAAATTCCTCCAGCTTTATGTATGTTTTCTTTATACTACATATTTAAAATATAATGATGTAAAAATAATATAATAGAAATAATAAAAATAATACAAATGTTTATTTTACAGGAGTGATGCGATCAAACAAAGGTATACATTCGCACTTAATGTGATGCATGTAGAGATTTTAGCTGTGGCTATTTTTATCTTCGACCCCCATTAAGCTCTCGTTCCAGAGCCTCTTCAGCCTGCTGCCGCCAGGGAAAAGAATCTCAGAGCCAGAACCAGCAGGCTCAAGGTTCAAGCTTCCCTGGAAGTATGAGTGCCATGACGGACGCACCCTAACGGACAGAAGTTGAATGAAAGCTTGACTTGAAACAAATATCAATAACCACGACAAAATAATATAACCACGACTTTTTACCATGGTGATTTCTGTGGGAACCTACAAAGACAGAAGACGGTGATGCATATCTGCTATGAATCAGAGGGCAGCCCTCAAAGTACTTCAGGATTTCCAGCGAACATTTTTTATGTTTTGTTTCCCAGAACATATCTGTTAAGTAGATACGAGTCCCGGCAAACACACTTAATGTAGCTTCCAATTAGTCAGCTATTGCTACTGTAGCTGAGTGTGTCTGACATCTGCTGTTGAACACATTTCATATGTATTTTTTTCGGCAATGTGATATAACAGTAAAGCATAAAGAATTTGCACCTTGTATAGAAATCACTTTTGAGCAAGTTGAAAATTATTTAGCAAAACAACGCCTTAGCCTATCATCTGAACATTCGTCTCCCGCTTTATCAGAGTTTGACAATTCATTTCAGCATTATAGGCTTTTTGATGGAGCAAATAAGGTTTCAATACATGTGATATTGGGAAGATTACTTTGTTGAATCGTTGTTTAATGGTAATAACGGTAGCTCGTTTACGTGTCCATCGATTGGCAAAAGGACACCACCTTTTTTTTTTTTTACCAAAGTGTTTTCAGCCTGCTAAATAGTGACTTTTGAGAAGGTATACAAAGTGCAAATTCTCTGTGCTTTATTGTTCTCTCATATATCTCTAAAGTTGTTTTTAGTAGCGTTTACGCGACGGGGGACATTTCACGATGGGTAGGCCTTTTTCAACAGAACAAAGCGCAACAACACATACCAGACTTTTATAAGCTTTAACATCAGCGCCTGTGTATGGGGATACTACATTTACAATGTATTGGTACAGCTTGTGTGGACTGAAGTCAGACAGACTTGGTTAAATTTGTATGGGTAGGTAGCTAGCCGTGATAATGCTATCCTCAGTTTCTCTAAATATTGCTATTTGTGTTTTCCGACTAGGTAACCCACTGCATCCGACATCTGCATAGTATTTGTTTGAGTAGTCTTTGCAAATGGTGTTGAATAGTATCACTGTTTAATTGTTATTGTCTCCTGTTTACGGGGGAGTACTGTTAACTACGGCCTACTACCGTCCTTCATGGCGTCGTCACGTGGTTGGGTCAAGTGTGAGCAAACGGTCAATAGTCAATGCAATGGGTTACATCAGGAAGTAGCTAGTCAATATTATTTTGGGGCAGACGTACATCAATCTCAAAACAGCCGTGTGTGAATTTTAGGCCCTACGTAACTATAAGCATGGCAGTAGGTTGCACACCCCTGCGCTAAATAATTCACAGTGTCCTTTTAAGTCAAAAACACCCCCAGAAAAAATGACTATTACAAATCAAGATGTTGTATCCATCACCATGATTACCATTGAAAGGACCTTCCCCCTCAAACTGCCATCTGCATTTTTTTCCAAATCATAAAAAGGACTCAGTAATCAGATGATGAAATTTCAGCAGTCATCTTAGCTCAGCGGGGCACCTACTGTTAGGCATGATGCATCTTCGGCTTCCAATTGGAAAGAGTGCAAAACTGAAACGGGGTAACATTAGTCTTAATGATCTATATTGTAGTCACCGTGAATAAATCAGCTCTGCTAACAGGCTTCTGAAAACAATCCCTGTTGCTCATTGTTGTGTGAAACAGGTCAGTTCACATTAAATATTTGGGCCAAGTCATTACACACTGTATACTTGGAAGTTGCCAAACAGACGCATTCAAACAATAAAAAACTTCCCCAATTCCCCCAGTTTCCACGATCAGGGCCAATGAATTCACTCAGTAAATTTCAACACACTTATAAGCATGGAGGCTTTGACATTATTTTCAGCTGCATTGCCAAAAATGAAGAAAGCTGATGAGAAGAAAAGGAAGTAAGATATACAGTTTTGTTTTTCTTTTTCTTCTGCAAACGTGTAATAAGATCTAAGACTCCCCTCTGAATTAATGCAACTCATTAGTGATTTGTACATACAGCATTGGGATGTTCTCTCTATTGAACCACAAAAAAACTACTGTATGGCTTGCATTCCTGTATGGCTTCAATTGTCTGGGACTTATTTTTTCCTTGGTTTTCAACCATGTGTCTTATGCAATATTGCGGCAAATTCATTGATTTTCAGGGACTATTTTTGTTTTTTTCCAAATGACTTGTTACGGTTGCCATGGCGCCCATTTGACCCCGCCCGTGTGGGGCGAGCTGCGGTTCGTTGACAGATGGGCTCCCCTCCTATTTAAACCCAGTCCTGTCACTCTCCTTTGGTCAGTCCGTCGGCAAACCTCAGTGAATACTAGGCAAGCCTTTTTCAACCCTGACTCGCACCTGTCCCGTTTTTTTTATCCCGTCTGTCTCCGGCAACGACCTGTTTTGCTCCTGACAACGTCTGTTCTCCCGACCCGGAATACGACCTCTTTTTGTCCCCCGTCTACGTCTACTCTCCCGTTCTGGCTTACGACTCGCTTCCGACCCCGACCACCTTTTTGCTCTCCTGTCCCGGCTATCGACCTGTTTTTCCGTCCCCAACACCGCCACTTCCCGCTACGGAAGATTCATTTCCGCGTTCGGAGCACGATCCGAGTACGAGAGCGAATTGCTTCCCGCGTCCAGTGAACACCGGATCATGAGTGCAGCCCTTCCTCTTTCCCTCAATAAAACTTGTGAAAAACCTAACGCAACTGGGTCCTGTTTCCGTTCTGGTCCTGACACGACTTATTTTGGGGTATAACAGGTAAGAGTGAGACAGGTGGAATATAATGCATGTGTCAGTGAAAGTGTGAGAAATAACGCATTTTAAAAAAATGCGTTCCTGGAATGTAATTAATTTTCTCAGTAAAGCGTTATTGATAAAATGTTATAAAGCCCTTTGAGTTGCTCAGCTACTTTCTAAAAAACAACCACGATTCACAACGTGTATTGCAATTTGGCATGTTCTTCTTCACTCATGAAGTAACATAAAACCCTCTTTATGCAGGCAACACAACACTAAATAAAACAAGGGCAAGGCTGGGACGTTTATATTTACCTATATAATACAACTGAATGCAGTTACAATGGCGCAGTCTCAAGCACATAGTATGACTATTTCTCCCTACTGCTATTCTGATATTTTTCCTACCATGCATACTCACACCTAGGCTGTATTTAAATTCTGAAATCAGGGGCTTAGTTTCATGTATCATATTTGCTCATGTGTCAACAGTGGTGAATGTTAGGCAGTGTGTAGGGAGGTACGTGGCTTATACAAGAACAACGACATCAATGAAGCAAGTGGTAGCACAGAATTAAAATTTAAAAAGTGCTGATATTTTTTCTTTTTAGTTGTAAAATATGTTTTCAATACACCATGCCTGGAGAAAAAAAAACATCTTGGACATTACCCAGGATTCGAGAAGGAAATATTTGTCAAAAGACAAAATGGGTATGGGGTCTCTCAACTGTTAGTTTGCAAGCTCTCAAGATCGCACAAGCCCAGAAATATGAAGGCTTGACCGCTTCTACAGATTGGTGTAGACATTTTATTCTATTCATTTTATTATGTGACTATTTTTAAGCAGTTTTAGTCGGCTTTAATGTTAGTATATACGGTCAGCTGTAAATGGATCGTTACTCTACTTCTGGGTGTCAGTAATCAACGCAAATACTTTTTAGGTGAAGTAATTAGTAACTGTTATAAGGTAGTTGAAGTGGCAGGTCTTAGAGTGGGTGAATTTGGAACAATGAAGGCATTAAAGAAAGGTGCCATGGGATGAGAAGCTTGCTGTTTTGGTGAGTAAACGTCTTCAGGAATCAAAACGTTTCAGCAACGTGAGGTTGGAGCCCGGGGTGGTTCTAATAAACGTGACTTATTGTCTAATTGGAAATACCTGGGGAGAGAAAAGATGAGGTCATCTTTAAAAAGGGGTAATGCCGCCATGTTTTGGAGAAAAGAGGGACTGCAAGTGGCGAACCATGACAGTAACCAATTACTTTCTTTTTGGAGCAATTTGCCCCACACTGGCCATGGTGCTCAAATCCAGAAAAGGAAGATAATTGTAGAGGTGATAAAATGAGGAACGTGACAAACCGAGATTGGCAAAGGGAATTGGGGAGGTTCGGAGCCACAAACAAGCACTCTAATTACGAACAAATGGACCAACACAAAGCCGCAGAGCTGCTTTGTGTGTAAATATTTAAACCGCTAGTTTGTAAAGGAGACGTTTCTGGAGGGAATAATTAGGACTCGGACCACAAAGTCAAGTAAACCCCCGTTTGCCCCTTACTTCCACCCCCATTCCCATTCAAAACCTCGCTGACCCAGAACCACCGGCCCCAAAAACCTGTCAGGATCCCAAAGTTAAGGGCGCCCACTTTACAACAGGGCAGAGAAGGTGAAAGGTCAGAGGTTAACTGCGACTCTTTGGGTTGAAACCAACTTTGATGACAAGTTGCGTTGTTGATGTGGAGGTCAAACAGTCCCCCGGCTGAGATGTGTCACTTTATCACTTTAACTGCAGGGGGAAAAAAACAATCAATTTGTCGAGTGCTGTACGGTACGCTTCCACTTAAGTGGCGCAACAATGCATTTATGTGCTTTTTAATTGACAAGTGCAAATTATTTTTATCTCACACTCAATGGATTTCTCTAAATCTATTGTAACCCATCTCAAAGTATAGTCATTAGGTTTTCATGAACTGTAAGACACAACCAAATGACACAGATTGAAATAATAGAACTTTGTAACAAGTTTGAAAATTGACAATATACAACTCAAAATAGGAACTGTGAGAGACAAAACCCTCGAAGTATCCTTTATTTATTTATTAGATGCAGACACATCTCGCTATTTCATGCTTCGTTCATCGCTAGTTCATTCCTTGGCGCATTTTTACCATGCACTGTATTCTCCATTCTGATCTTATAAAAACAGCGGAAGATGCTTTCTATCACCAACAAAGATGGACTGTTCCACTCGGTAAACTTGCTAATGAGGTACATGTGGATCTTTTGGGCCTCACTCATGTAAGGTAAATGCAGTTTTGCATAACGTCCACAAAGTGGCGACAAATTAGAAAGTTGACTCAATAGTGCAATATAGCAGAATCATTTTTTTCAAAATTATTATTTGACATTGTCAATATTATTTGTAAAAAAAAAAAAAAAAATGTATGGATAAAAAAAATATAAAGTACAGTACTTTTATGTATTAAACAAATGTTGGGTGTGTACATAGTGTTTGTTCTTGGATTTCAATACATGATTGAGTACAGTAATACCTTGGTTATTGACCCCAATGGAAGAACCCTTTGCACAATGTGAACATTTGCAGAAATCTTTTTTTACAAATAACCTGAAAAATTATACTTTAAAATATATAGTTGGTGTTTTATCAAAGGACTTTATGAATTAAGAACCCGATCCACTTTACTCTACATCACGGGTGTCAAACGACTTAAAAAAAAAAAAAAAAACGTATAGATCTACAATTTAATAAACAGAATGACAGTTAAATGAATGGTCTTTATTGTTATTATCCATAAGTACAACCAAAGTGGAGGGAGTTGCCTTTTTCAGTACAAGAAAGTGATTTAGAGAGCAGCTGGCTATCTGCACGCTAGCACTGGGTATCCTTAAACTGTGCCAGATCTCCGTGATGATTACAATACAACAGGCCCAAAGGTTTCCCATGATTTGTAGCTCCAGGTCATCCCTTTCATGGATAATGGATCTGGCGTTGGTGAGATACACGCTCAGCAGAGGTGGCTGAAGAGAGGTATGGGCTTAGCCGTAGCATTAGGCTCGCTACTGCCTTCTCTCCCGACGTAGTCTCAGTCGCTTCTCTGATCCATTAAAAACCCGCGGAGCACATGTTAGTGGTCACCGTTTCTTTAAAAAAATTTGGACTTTACTCAGAGTCCGATTTATGTGATGAATTTATCTTCAATGTAACTGGGTTTGTAATGAGGCGGTGGAAACATTGATATGCGCGCCTGCCCACCTATTCTTTTTGACTGACAGCATACACCAGCCTATCGCGCAGTCACGCCCACCCAAACAACAAAGCCCTCCGTAATATGCCCCCACGATAGCATTTGCTGTTTGCTGAACACAATGCATAATATGTTGATGTCAATTACAATAAAGACAGTGCAAGTCCATTTAAAAACTGGGAAGCAGTGAACCAGCAATAACCGAAACGCGAAGTAGTGAGGGGTGTCTGTACTGAATGATCGTATTGGAGTTGAGGGAAAAAACCCTAAATGCATTTTTTCAGTTATTGATGGTGCATTTTCAGACAACTAAAATGCACGACACACCTTGCTAGTACTTCCCTGTTCTCATTCTTGCTTGGCGACAGCATTACTCAGGAGGATGAGAAAGCAGGATGACGTTGGGAAAAGGGACAAACAGAATTATCATTAATAACCCAAAGAATAAGACACAAAGGTGGAAGTCTGCGCACTGTATGTAGTGACAAGCAAAAAGGGGTTAAAGTGGGGGGTCACAGAGAGACCGCTTTGAAAAAGTCCGAAAGCAATCTGGTAGCTGTTTCCCAGCTCTGACAGCAAGTGAGGAAAGAAGAATTAATCAGCAAGAGAGACACGAGTGTTCACAAAGAAGTAAGATTGGCGTCCCCGGAGAGGCACAATGGCCTGGGATGGATATCTGAACCCTCAGGTCAAGATAGCGCGAGGATGGATTGGCTTGAAGCCGCCGGTGCTGACGAATGTATGCTCATTCGTCACTTGATACATATTTCATGTAGTCGACACGTTTGTCAGGAAAGAGACAGCTGTTTCTGTTGAAAATGTTAACTTCTAGGTTGGTGGTAAATTAATGCAGTAGCATTATGAGAAATGGTAATGCTATTGAGGTAAGATCTTAAGCCTGAACTTGACCCAAAATTCTTCTTATTTTCATTTAAGAAACAACATAAAATAAATATACTTAATGCTTTAAATGAGCAAAATTATATTGCCATGTATGCCATTGTATGGTGGATAATTGTTTGCCATTTATTTAAGCATTTTGTCCAACCTTACATGCTTTGATGTTATCATATGAATATTGGAAAGCTTAAACGCTTTGGAATGTACTCATCACAGAAACATCACGATCAGTCTAAAACAAGTTACCCGAAAACTGCAAAGCCGGCGTAACTCACCATTAACGTCCGCTGGTTGTTATCAAATTCGTTGAATGTCAACAAAAATGACTTCCTTGTATCCAGGACAATCCAAAGAAACCAATCGTGTAAAATATTTCCAAGTTTGCTTAAGTGTGTTATGAAATGAAATGAAATGATCTGCATTTATATAGCGCTTTTCAAGTCAATGACTTCCCAAAGCGCTTAAGTGTGTTACTATAGTAAAAGTACAGTTACTTCAGAATATCAATCAAATATAAGTAAAAAAGTAGTAAGTGCATTTTCTGCAGATATTCCATGAAGATTAAAAAAAAAAAAAAATATATATATATATATATATATATATATATATATATATATATATATATATATATATATATATATATATATATATATATATATATATATATATATAGTAATTTAGATCAAGAGGCTGAATAATTTTGCACACCCACTTTTTCGATTTTTATTTGTTAAAAATGTTTAAGATACCCAATAAAGTGTGCTCCACTTCATGACGGTGTCCCACTTATTGTTGATGCTTCACAAGAAATTATAGTTTTATATCTTGATGTTTGAATTCTGAAATGTGGCAAAAGGTCACAAAGTTTATGGGGGCCAAATAGTTTCGCAAGCCACTGTACCTCATGGAGAAAATATTTGATTTTAAACTCGTTAAGGACACCCCAAACTCCGCACCCAACCTTAAAGTATTGATCGCTTTTGAGTGCAGAGTCAAAATACTTCAGATCAAGTTGTGATGCTTCATTTGATCTACGAAACTTGGCAGTCTAATCAAGCGGAATGAGGTGAAAACAAATCGTCTTGACATTCGTCATAAAATGCAGTTGAGACATAGACTGCGTTAAGCAGTTAAGACAATTTAATACACACCTCGAAGCAGCAGTTTGGGAACTGGACTGAGCAGTGTGAACCAAGTCCAACATACCAACTGCTAAATGTTGACGTGAGAGGACAGGACAAGAGACGAGTGAGAAAATTCCACTTCACATTTGTTCCATTTTCTGAACACAGGTACTAAAGCGCCTCATCTGTCATTTCTTGTGCATCCGTCTGTAATTGAGGTTTCAGGCAGATTGCACAAACGGGTGGACCTCTGCTGAAGGTGCGTCTTTGCCCAAGAAAAACTATAAAAACTGTCAAAACGATTGGACAACGAACCTGGATTTGCATGTCATGATTGAATGCATAATTACATGCTATATAAAAATTAACTTTACATTCAAGTTTTGCTTTTTTTGTACGCCAGGGTTTGTACGGAAGCTTGAAATCCTTGAAAATCCTTGAAATTTACTGTGCTTTCGAGGATTAAAAAGTTCTTGGCTTTTGTGAGTGATCGACATTTACGCCATGTTTCTTGGCCCTCTGACTTGATTGACCACACATTCAATGAAGAAAAGTAAAACATGTTAACTCAAAAATGAAATGTGAAAAAAATAGTTTCTTTTTGTGTGTCTAAGAAATGCATATAATTAAAAAAAGATATACAGATTATTAACTAAATTTACTTTATTCAAACACTATATCAACACGTTAGGTATAAACAATGTTCGTGGGGGTGCTTGAAATAATTTGATTGTGTTTTTTAAGGATTAAAAAGTGCTAGAATTTTTGGCAAATTGTTGCCATATTTTAAAAAGTTTAGCCATGGCATTTTGTTCTTCATGGTCAATGGTCGATGGCATTAGTTTGTATGGGATTGTTTCATGAAGCGTCATCGCCCCCTACAGGTTGCACCCAAGAGGACAGGTGCATGGTACACCTTAACAGGGCACTTATCAATTCTGGACATTTCTTGTGGACCATGCAAAAAATTAAGGTTGGCTCTTCCCAGTGAAAAATTGTAATGGGAAGAATATCCTGCAACTTAAATTGTAATCTGCCGTCATTTTACCCAACACCTATAGTGGGAGAGATTTGTCTAAAAATATTTACACACGTATTGTTCAGATCTTCAAAAAATTCAAAATGATTCACACCAGATTTCTTATTTTGATGGTACTGGATACATTGGAAAAACGGCTTTGTAAGTCCTTAAAAAGTGCTTGAATTTGGCCATTAAAATGTGTACAAACCAGGTTTCATGAAATATGCATTTTTTAAAAATCATTTTCAAAGAACAAATCTCAGGCATTAGAATAAATGTATTGTATTGTTTGGTTTGAGTAAGGCTTATAGTATCTAAAAACAGAGGATCAAAGCTTGATGTGAAGGGAAATTCCTCAGGAAATCATGCCTGAGTGCAGTTTGCACTCCGTTCAATCATTAAACATTTACAGGTAGGTGTTTTTTAAGGAAAATGCTTGGCAAGCGATAGTTGGAACAATGTAAGGAGCAAGGGAAATCTAATCCTAAATAAAAATGTCTATCTTTTTGTCTGAGAATCCCTCGGGTGGTTGCCGGAGCATAATGCGGAAGCAGAAATGAGAACAATGAAACACTTGTCCTTTATTAGCACAAGGTCGTCGCACGGAAAGACAGGCAGCGAGGGAACAGATTCCAGAACACCAGAAGCAAAGACATGTTACCAAATGAACCAACGAGGGCAAGCAGCCGAGTCAACAATGCAAAAGTTCATCAGGCAGTCTTTGGAATCCGAGATGCCAGAAAGGGATTCAGTCCATGAATGGACAAGGTCACTGTGAGAAGGGTCTTGGAACGTGAGGAGAACAGTAAAAAACTAGCAAGGAACCAAGGGGATAGAGTACATATAAAGGAAAGAGGACAGGTCATTAAAAGAGGAAAAAAGCTCTGTGAAATCAAGTGACAACAGCTTTGAGGAGGAATATAAAACCTAGACATGGGTGACCAAATAAGGTAAGTTAGAGCGAGAAAGGAGAAAGAAAGAACATACAGACAAAGAAAACTCAGAGTGCAAGATTGTGACGCTTTTCTACTTCAAACTACAGAGCTCTACTCATTGTAGGGCACTCATATTCTACAGCAAAGTACATTAGATCACTTATATTTTGGGTGACACGATAAGTCGGGAAACTAAAAATCCCTATTTGTTTCCAGTACATTCATTGAAATCAATAAAAAAAATATATATACACATATAAATATAAATATAAAAATATTACATTGTCTATCCAAGGTCTCGTAAGCCTCCTTCCACCAGAGGGCCCCAACCGGGTCTGAACTGGGCACAGGGGTGTACAATCTCCACACACCAGTGCTCAACCCTCGCCCAAAAATATGAAAGTTTTTTGGGCGAGGGTTCAGCACATAGTAGCAACATACTTGGTTGGGTTGTGTCATTCTCATTTCTTATGTCATTGCCCTCCTGATTGTCCTTTTCATTTCCACCTCCATGTCAGGTTAGTCTCTATTACTGATTTATGTTTCTTTACTCCTTGCATTCATCCAGCTCCGGGTTTTGTCCTTTTTTGGGTTTCTTGCCTGGATATTGTGTTAGGGCTTTGTCCCCACGTGTTTGTTTCGTATGTTGGTCCTAGGCAGTGTTCCCTTTAAGCTGCGCGTGTGCGCAATTGCGCACTGCTCGCACATTCTCAGCGCACAAGAAAATCTAGCCAGCGCACAAAAATGAGGGCTCAAAATTACTTATTAAGAAGCGACTTAAGTCAAAGTTAAAGTGCATGAAGGTAAAAATACACGGGTTCCCCTGACGTTGTGTCCTAAATGCGGTATTTTGAAGTTGAACGAAGTTGAGTAAAGTTAGTAGACTATGTCGGAAACCGGCTTCTTCGGCTCGGCTCACTAAAAGGAAACGGCTCTTTCGGGTTTACACGGCTCTTCAGGTTGTTTTTGCTTCTTTAATCCGAACATGACCAAATATTAAGTAAAATCATGCACAAAATGACTTAAAGGAAGGGGGGAATAGAACAAAAAAGAAAAAAATACCAACATAAAAAAGTAGTGAAAAGCTGAGAAAAAAATAAACAAAAGGAAGAGAAAAAAAGAAGGAAAAGTTGAGAAAAAAAACAGAAAAAAAGAAAAGAAAGAAATGTAGGAAAAAAGTAAATAGAGAACAAAAAAAAAGTAACAGCTCGGAAAAAATAAACACAATGAGATTTTTTTTAAAGGAATTTAAAAAAAAAAGTAGAAAAAACACTGAAAAAAGAATAAAAAGTTTGTGTTCCAATCAAATAATTTCCAATTATATCAAGTGAATCTTGTTGCCAACATTGTACTTCCACTAAAAAATGTGATTAAGTACAGTCTGTATCTTACAACTGCCTAAATAAGCCCCCCAAAATGTTAATTTATGCGACAAAATATATCAGGAAATAAAAAGAAATGGATATCTTGTGAAAGAATTGTAAGAACAAACGAACTTTGTAGGCCGTACAACCTTTGCAATGGTACATGAGTCAATTCATTCAAAAGAGAAACATTTTTTTCATTGCCGGAAACTCATCAAAATGTAACTTGATGTCAAGTTTTAGACATGTTTGATAATTAATTATCTTGCCACACTTGGGATTATGGTTGCTCACTGTTGTTTCAAGCGTTGCTCACCGACTTTGTGTGAAAGCTCAGACCCGTGGAAAATTAGAGGGAACATTGGTCCTAGGTATGTTAATAAATAGCATCCTTGTTTCTGCCTCCCCCACATGGAACCATCATCCTCTAAAAACTTCATAGGAACATCGCAAACCCTTCTGTGGGTAAAATCAAGCAGATGGACAAACATGCTAGCAATTGTAGCAAAGTGGAGGGTAGGGATTTGAGACAGTTGAACTTAGGCGATTTACCAAGACACGCAAGAAAGAAGAGGTTAAGGATAGAAAATTGGATGGAAGTTTGGAGAAACATCCAGTAGCGCTCAAGGGAACACAGCGAATTCCAAACATACATTTTCTATGGATTTCAGTGAAAAGACCGGATCATGACTGCCTGTAATAAAACCCCGCAGCTCAGAGGGCTCCACTGCATAGTTCAGTTAGGAAATTGAGGGAAATGTAGTAAAATAGCACAAGAAAGCACATTTTTTAGTCCTATGATTTTGCACGTTCTGACTAAACAGAATTGGTTTGATTGTTTAAAGCAGAACCACCACAATTCCTACAACTACAACACGTTAAGTGAAAAGAAACCAAAAATAAATAATAGAAGTAGAATAAGCGAAGGAAACGAAGAACTATAATTTTGAGGTTGTCTCCAAAATTTTTACAAATATATTGTTCACATCCCAAAATATTTTCACGAGTTGCTCAATATTCAAAAATTATTTTTCTTGAGAAATGAACACGAAATGTTAAAATTGCCAATGTAAATCACAGATATATGTGTGCCTCAAAAAATACATGATTCACACCAGATTTCTTCTTTTATTAGTACTAGAGAAATTGGAGAATTGACTTTGAAAGTCCTTAAAAAGTGCTTGAATTTGGCCTTGAAAAAGGTGTACGAACCCTATGGAACGATAACACTTTTATCCAGAGTGATATTGAAACGAATAATCAACTTTTAAATACCAAACCGTTTTGTACTTTTGGTCAATGAAATTATAATAGTTGTTCTGACTACTTATAACTTAAAGCCCCTGTGGGTACCATTTGACCACTGGATGGTGCTGTTGTCTAATGCGGACAAAAACAAGTGCCACAATTTCAAGTTAAATACTTTTGCACGTAATGATTGCAGACAGGATTTATTTAATTGTTTAAAACAGAACCACAATTTCTTCAACTACTACACATTAGTGGAAAGAAGCAAAAAAGAAAGAAAATAAAACAAGCGGTGAAAAAAAAAGAAAAACATCAATTTATAGAACTACTATATACAAAGTAGAACGAAAGGAAAAAGACCGACACAAAGATAAGGGTTGATTAAAAAGAAGAGCCACAACGATTCACAAAGCTACCATACATTAGGTGAAAATAAAGAAAAGAAGACAAGGGGTGATTAGAAAGAAACAGAAGAACCTTGATTTTTGTAACTACTATATATATATATAAAGTGAAAGGAAAGGGGAAAGAAAAGACAACATGTAAAAGAAACAAAGAAGAACCATATTTTCTACTACTATGTACCAAGTGGATAGAGTAAAAAAAAGGAACAAACAGATAAGGAGTGATAAGGAAGAAGAACCACAACCATTTCCACAATTACTATACATTAAGTGAAAATAAAGAAAGAAAAGAAAGAGTAATAAGAAAGAAACAGAAGAACTATGATTTCTGCATCTACTATACATAAAGTGAAAGGAAAGGGGAAAGAAAAGGCAAGGAGTGGGAAGAAAAAACAAAGAAGAACCATGATTCGTGTTACTATTATGTATAGAGTGAAGAAAACGAGAAAAAAAGAAAGAAAGAAAAACTACAACGGTTCCTAAAACTACATCAATGAAGTGAAAAGAAAGAAAAGAAGAACCATGATTTCTGCAACTACTATACAGTACATAAAGTGAAAAGAAGGAAAACAAGACAAGGGGTGAGAAGAAAGAAACAAAGAAGAAACATGATTCCTGCGACTATTATATATAAAGTGAAAAGAAGGGAAATAAGACAAGGGGTGAGAAGAAAGAAACAGAGAAGAAACATGATTCTTGCAACTATTATATTTAGAGTGAAAAGAAAGGAGGTAAAAAAGAAAGAAAAACTACAAAAGTTTCTACAACTACATCAATGTAGTGAAAAGAAAGAAAAAAAGAGAAAGGGTGAGAAGAAAGAAACAGAAGAACCATGATTTCTGTAACTACTATATATCTAGTGAAAAGAAGGAAAATAAGACAAAGGGTGAGAAGAAAAAAATCAAAGAAGAAACATGATTCCTGACACTATTATTCATAGAGTGGAAAGAAAGGAGAAAAAAAGAACTTAAAACCACTACAGTTTCTACAACTACATCAATCCAAGGAAAAGAGAGAAAAGAAAAAGAAGGGTGATAGAAACCAACAAAAGAACCATGATTTTTTTTAAAGTAATACAGTGAAAAAAAGGAAAGAATAACCACAATTTTACAACTACTATGTATTATGTGAAGAGTGAAAAAAGGAGAGCAAAAAAGACAAGGGGTGATAAGAAATAAATAAAGAAGAACCTTAATTCGTACAAAAAACGATATACAAAATAGAAAGAAAGAAAAGAAGACAAAGGGCGAAAAGATACAAAAAAACATGATTTCTACTACTATTAAGAAAAATCGAAAGAAAGAAAAAAACACCATTTCTACAAATACTATGTATTATGTGAAAGAAAAGCAAAAAAATGAAAATAAAATAGACAAGGGGTGACAAGAAAGAAAGAAACAAAGGAGAACCTTGATTCCTACAGTTTCAATAAATAAAGTGGAAAGAAAGAAAATAAGAAAGATAGAAAAAAGGAGCTCTTTCTACAACTACTATGTATTAAGTGAAAAGAAATAAATGAATATTTGGCCTAAAAACAGGGGAAAAACAAAACAATGTTAAAATGGAGGACACAAAAAAGTCTTCAAGCAACTTGGTAAAAAGGAAAAAAAAAAAAACAATTCTTTGAAGTCGGAGAAAGATGGCGGCTCTACGATAACCCCTTCACCCTATGGCCTTGGGTTGCAAACAGGCCAAAAGCATGTAAACATGTTTTATTACGGCATAAAACTCCGAAGGGCTTATTGCATGTCTGGACTTACTTTATTTGTCGGCGAGAGTCTGTCCCCAATGAGTTCCTAAACGCAGCGCTCGTAAACTCGTATGACTAAGTGCACGTTAATGGCGAAAGGGGTTGACCGACTTTAACACCGACTCCGTGTTGGAACGCGAGGTGTACGGTCACACGCCAAATCCCCATTTACGGGAACAAGAAACAGGATGGACAAAGAAGGGAATATACCATCTAATTTCTTTACTTTGTCTTCTGTGCACTTAATTCAAAGTGGGTAAGATTTTCATTTAACAGAGTGGTAAAGAAGCTTACCTGTCAACCTCCACGGCTACAAACCCTACAAACTGTCGTATTTTCCTTTACAAAATAATCTTAAACCATATTTTTTTTCAGAATGATGCATGATGGGAAATCCCAAGGTGGCAGACGCATGCGCACAGTAGCATCCAACCGCTTGCTCCGTTTGCAACGAAAAAAACGGTACAGAGATAGAGGATACCGCGGCGAACTCGTTTGACTTGATTGATTTGCCCTTTGGTGATAGTCGGTGTATACCGGATGGATAATTGACAAATTTGCGTTTTTCCGTACAGATTTTCTTGTATGTCGTACACGTCTTAAAATGCATAATAAACGTACTTTTATGGCAAAAACGTACAGGTTGACAGGTATGAAGTAGTATTATCAGAATGAATAACTCTCATACAATGAGGAGCAAGAATTCTGATCAAGGGCGTAAGTTTTGTCTCAGCCAGGGGTGATCAAAATGTGGCTCGTGGGACGTGTGAGGCCCGCTATGGATTCTAATCCAGCCTGCAAGCGGTGTGAAAAAAGAGCTGCAGTTTTAATTATGTCCATGTGATGTCGCCAAAACCAGATGCCACTCCCATTTCTTTATTTCTCTCTCTTCTCATCTCATCTCATCTCATCAGCTGCACCGCTTATCCTCAGTAGGGTCGCGGGGATGCTGGAGCCCATCCCAGCAATCATCGGGCAATGGGCAGGGGACACCCTGGACTGGTTGCCAGCCAATCGCAGAGCACACAGGGACAGACAACTCACTCGCTCAGTCACACCTAGGGACAATTTGGACCGGCCAATTCACCTGAAATGCATGTTTTTGGAATGTGGGAGGAAACCGGAGTGCCCGGAGGAAACCCACACAAGCACGGGGAGAACATACAAACTCTGGATTTGAACCCACTCAGGAGGTTCCCACGACCTCAGAACTGTGCCGCACACGCGCTAACCACTTCGCCGCCGTGCTGCCTCTCTCTCTTCTCTTTTAACATTATTTTTCTTTACCCCGCTCTTTATCTTTTTATTTTTCTCCCTTTCTCTTTTTTTTTTATTTTTTCTCTTACTCTTTCGTTGCTCTCTCTATTTCGCCCCCTCACCTTTTCTCTCTTTCTCTCACTTGTTTCCTTTTCAATTTTTATCTTTCCTCCTTTCTCTCACTCTCCTTCTTTCTTTTTTCCTCTCTCTTTTTCTCTCAATTTGTCCCTTGTGTTATGTATTTCTCTGGTAGTTTATATGTGCTTGACTTTTAAGGATTCTCGTAAACCATCTCCTTTATCTCAATGTATTTTCTCTTTCACTTTATTTTTCCCTGTCACTTTTTTATGTTTCTGTCACTCTCCTTTTTTTCTGTGTTACTCTTTTTCTTTTTTCTTTCTCTTTCTGTTTTATCTTTTTTTTATTTTTCTAACTTTCCTCCCTCTCTCTCTGTCATGATTTGCCCATTGCCCTCAACTGTGCTCGCTCAGTTGGCTTCAGCTGTTGCTCGTTTCCTGATTGGTTCCCTTCCTACTTAAACTCAACATTCTCATTCACTCCTTGTCAGTCCATCAGCAAACCTCCGCACATGCAAGGAAAGAACTTTTTGACTCTGGCTCCCGTCTGTCCTGTCCTATCCTGTATCCCACTCGTCTGCCGGTGGCTTCCCGATCGTCTGTGGCTACCTGATTTGATTTCTTCCTCCGATCACGCTCTGATCTTCCGTCCCAGTTGCCCAACTTGTTTTCGCCCTCCGACCACGCTCAGGATAGGATACAGAAATAAGGATACAGGATAGGACAGGACAGACGGGAGTCAGAGTAAAAAAATGCTTTCCTTGCATGTGCGAATGTTTGTTGACGGACTGACAAGGAGTCAATGAGAGTACAACGAGAGTTTAAATAGGAGGGGGACCAATCAGCGAGCGGGTACAGGCAAATCATGACATGGGGAAAGAAATGAAAAGTAATGGATACTTTGATTCTGCTTTTTAGCACTTGTTTTCAGTTGTACCACAACATAAAATGACATCCAGTGGTCAAATAATACACACTGTCCCAGCAAGTAGTTTTCACACCTATTTCGAACCAGAGTTTTATTTACATTTACACATTTAACATTTGTTGTATTATTATTTTGGGGAAAACAGAGATCCTTTAGCTTAAACAATTGAGGGTTAGAAAGTCTGCATTAAAAAATGCATTACTAGACAACATCTCCCACTAATACAGTCAAATGTTATTTTTATCTTATTGCTTTAACTCATTTTGAGTTCATCTTGAGTATTTTTATCTTTTTGATATTCTAAATATTCTTTTATGAATACATGTACATAGTTTCTTAGATCTATTACGTTGGCAACTGTGTGGACATCAAAGCAAGAATTTCATTGTGCAGGGAAACGTGGTTCTTTACTGTGCATATGACAATAAACACTTTAAATCTTGAAGACACTGTTCACAAGAGACGGTCTTGCCAATATGGCGCAATTCTTTCAAAGAAATGCATTTTCTAGAGACCATTTCAATAATGAAGTGGGGCAATTTTTCAAGGAGTCTCGAAAATAAACCACTTGCAATAAATAACCTTTAAACCTTCATTTACCCCAAGAGCCGTAACACGCAATAACTCTAGTATTGAGTTTTCAAATCGACAGCTGTTTTTGTTTTTATTGATTCAAAACAAACAGCATTTTTTTGTTTTGTTTTAATCTGGGAATTCATAACACATACCTGTCAACCTCCACGGCTTCATGATTTTGCAAAATACAAAATCATCTTAAACTTATTTTTTTTTTTTCTTCAAGCGTGTTTATTAATCTAGTTTAACATGTTATATTGTACATGTGTTTCGTTATATCATATATATTGTTAATTAACATTCTGTTGGGAAATACTGAGTTGCTCAACATGAATGAAGTTTATTATTAAAAAAAAAAGTTCAAAAAATAAGTAGCTTGGACGTTCATTGTAGAAGGAAAAAAATACATGCAAATAAAACTAAGTAGAATAATACATATTCTTATTCAAATAATGAATTCATTTTCTGCATTAAATCATTGTTGGTAATATACTGATTAAAGGGATAACCACAAACCTGTCTTATTTTCATTTTCTCCTTTTATACTTCCTTTTTTTCTTAACCTTTTATACAACATAATAATTCGTAATATAATGCATCAAAGCAAGTGAGCCGTTTGAGAGCCGGCTCTATTTAATGAGTTGAGCCGAAAAAGCCGCTTCGCTAAAAAGAGACGGACTTCCTTTCACTACATCAAACCGCTTGCTTCGTTTGCAACGAAAAAAACGATACCGAGATAGAGGCTACCGCAGCTAATTCGTTTGACTTGATTGATTTGCCGTTTCATGATAGTCGGCGTATACCGAATGGTTACCATAATTGACAAATTTGCGTTTTTCCGTACAGATTTTTATTCGTACGTCGTACACGTCTTAAAATGCATAATAAACGTACTTTGTACGTCAAAATCGTACAAGTTGACAGGTATGATAACACCAAGCATTCAGAAATCAGATTTTGGCCGAATTGGACCGTCTAAGCCCCTCATGTACATTGAAGGGCAATATAATCCTGATTTCAACAGAGCTCTCCAATTCCCCAACTCATTTTCAGCCAAGGCCAGATACAAATCCTCTCTCTGGCTGTTCACAAGCAAGCGGCGCACTCCGGGGGCTGTTTAGTTCAAAGTGCCGCATGCAGCCTTCGTCTTTCTCTGGTACATAAAGACTGCAGTCTCTGGACTGTGTCATGCCATTGTCTCCCGCGTTAACCTTTAGTTTATGTCCTGGTATTCTGTTTCCCATGTGCTCGGCCAGGGAAGAAGATCTGCGGAATTGCAAGTAAGGGGAGTGGTTGACATTTTGGCGGTTGTTAAGTTCTGAGCAGCTTTTCGGGGGGGAGCCTGTGAGTGAACTCTGTGTTTCAATTCACTCGGTGCGCATTAGTGAAGCGACCAGCGATGAATGAGAAAGCTTATGGATGTATGTGTCAAATTTATGCTGCTAGTGCGGGGGAAAAAAAACAACAACGATGATTTCAGGTTCCGGCATGGATCCCATAAATACAGACGCAAAATAAGATTTTAGATTTATTAACAGGAAAGAAATTGCCATCAGATAGTTTAGTCAAGTCATGTTTATTTGTATAGCCCTTACTCACAAGGAGTTTTAATAGTTTACAATACCACAGACTATTGCAAACTATAGACTATTATAACACCATCTCCTGATCTCAAACCTACATGAGGGCAAGGGAAAACTCAAAACGTCAGCATAAGGAAAATGAGGAAACCTTGAGAAGGGACTACACATGAGCTAATCTTCCTTCTAAGATGACCAAGCTAAAATAAATGTTGCAAGTGCATCAACGAATATCATACGGTCATCGGCAACATTAAATATAGATCATTCATAAGCTATAGAAAATAATTGTGTTTTAAGCCTAGACTTAAACAATTCCACTGAAGACGCAGATCAAACCTCGGAGGGCAGAGCAATCTACAGCACTGGGGCCGCAATGGAGAACACTCAAACCGTCGGATTTCTTCTTGGCTCTTGGGATCACTAAGAAAACAACAAAGTTTACGAAAATCTTCAAAAGTCAAGCACATATAAGCTACTCTGACACAGGTTCAACTAAGCATCTCTGCTACAAAACTTTGAAACAATAACTAGATCCAAATAACGAAACAAGAAAGGAAGAAGATGCAGGATATAGTTCAACTAAATGGTTCTAACTGAACAAAATATAAAGTCCCGTGAAAAAGTATTTGCATTCTGAACCCAATAGGAGTTGGCCCACCTTTGGCAGTGATAACAGAAATCAAATGTTTATGATACTAGGTAATGAGTTGTTCCCAAGGTTGTGGAGGAAATTTGGGCAACTGTTCTTGGCAAAACACTTTCAAATCTAGCATGAACTGAACTTGAATGTTCACATTACAAGATCACAATTAGATTTGAATACAGACTTTAATTTAGCCACTCAAAACTTTGATTTTGTTTTTTGTTTTTTAGCCATTCAGAGGTTGACTTGATGATTTGCTTTGGATCGTTGTCCTGTTGCATAGTCCAAGAGCTCTTAAGTTTGAGGGCACAAACTGATGGTCGGACATTCTCCTTCAGGATCTTCTGGTAAACACAAGAATTCATGATTCAGTCCACCACAGCAAGTTGTCCTAGTCCTGAGGCAACAAAGCAGCCCCAGACCATCACACTGCCACCACCACCCGGAAAAACAGACAATTCAATTCAAAATCCGCAATGCAGTGAACCAGCCATATCTGAAGCGCGTTGTATCAAGGTATCTCTTTCTCTGTTGTTTGGTTGCAATGTTGTCCTCAATTGAATAAATATATCATTTCTTGGCTGAGAATAAACAGATAGGGCCACAGTAGATGAATCATTAACAATGTTTGCGCCATAATAATGAAGCTTAAGTGGTATAGATGACTCAATCAAAGGTGGGCAGACTCCAGATTGTATCAGTTCCATGCAATTACTGAGATATGGCTCTATAACATTACAGGTATACTAGATTATTCTAGCTCGTGTTGTGAGGAAATCATGGTTCTTTAGTTTTCTTGATGTTTTAAACAGACTTTCATTTCTGCTATGTCTGTTGTTTCCTTTAATACGATAATTACAACATAGAGTAAATGTACATATTTCCTTTTCTCGTCTTATACATTTTACCATTCTTTCATTTCCTGTAAAACCCTTACGAAGCTTGACTTCAGCAAGCAAAGGATGTCTTTTTAATATTGCGGCCAAACTCAAGTACAAAAACAGAACCCTTCATCTGGCCTGAGTGGGTGACATAAATTGTGGTATGCTCTGGATGTTTCATAAGTATATGTTATGACGTGAAGTGAGTACTTTTGAACGTGAGCGTAATTATTTTCACTCAGTTTAACATTTGCCAGGGGTGATGCTTCATTTTGTTACTTCTTTGTATACTTATCTCTATTTGCCTGTGACAATTATTGTTCTTAATTTGTCCAGGTTTCGTTCTGGAAGATTTTTAGCATGTAGGCTGCAGTCAAAATGTCTCACTTGACAAATATGGTATCTGAAAATAGAATTACTGTTGTATTCGAGGTTTGTACAGGTGCTTGAAATTCTAGACAATGGTTGATTTTAAATATTGTGATTTCAAGGTTTGAAAAGTGCTTGAATTTTGGGAGTAAGTCCTTTTAAATGCTTGAAATTGTGGCCACCTTTCTCAAAAAGAAAATGACACGGACATTGCTTTTAGTGGCTTCTTTTTATCATTGCATTTTTGTTCTTCCTAATGATTTACGTTAGCTGGCATTAGTTTGTATGGCGTTGCCCTATGAGGGATCATCGCACTCTTTCCGTCATGCTCAAGAAGACAGATCTATGCTACACCTTAACAGGGCACTATTAGAAAATGTGTATTAGTGCAAGGATTACGAATCAATTAGGGGCTATTCAAAAAATTAAGTTAGCAATTCCAAATAATAAATTGCAGCGGGAAGAGCTTCCTTCAAATTAAAATATGGGGAGAGATTTGTTCCCAACATATTTACACACTTATTGTTCACATCCAAAAATATATTCACGAGCAGGGTTGGGTAGGGTTACTTTAACTTGGTTACTTTCAATTACTTTTGGATTACTCAAATACCAAATATGCTAATAAAAGACAAAAGAAACTAAATATGAATAAAATTATGGCTCACAACACGTGGTGAGCTTTCTCTCCTGGCTTTGATCTCTTTGATCTCTGGGAAAACTAACATAAAATGCGACAGAAAAAAAAATGAAAATAAATCCAAACAGCTTGCCAACATCATTTTTGCCGTTCCATGTATTCCGTTACTCCCCAAGCCTGCACAAAATTTAGTAATTTTATTCATATTTAGTTTATTTTCTTTTATTAGCATATTTGGTATTGGAGTAATCAAAAAGTAATTGGAAGTAATCAAGTTAAAGTAACCCTACCCAACCCTGTTCACGAGTTACTCACCGATTTAAAAACCATACGTCTTGATAAATGAACATGCAAAATTAAAAATAACATATGAAAATAATAGGTATATATGGGCCTCTGAATTCATACTGGATTTATTCTAAGAGTATTGGAAACTTTACTTTGAAAGTCCATTAATAGTGCTTGAATTTGGCCTTGAAAATGTACGAACCCTATGGATTGATAACACTTTTTTTTCAGCATGACACGGAAGCAAAAAACAAAACATTAAAGCCCCTGTGTGTACTATTTGACCACTAGACAGCGCTCTTGTTATAAGCGAAAAAAAAAAAAAACAGTGTGGCGAAATAGAGTAAGTATTCCACTATGTAAAAGAAATACAAATTTCCTGACCGATGATTAGTATAAAAATGAACAACCCATCATGGGTTTTGTGTTTTTGCCGAGTTTTTACTGAATAAAAGGTTTATTGTACCACTAAGAGGCACCAAATATTGCATACTGTCCCTTTAAAATAAACCCAGGTATTTCCTGACACCGATACCTCGTCCCAGTCAGTACTTGCCCTTCCTTCCTGACAAATAAACAAAATCAAATTACCTTTATAAAAAAAAAATGACTAGAAGGCACACCTGACTGAACTGCACCCTTCTGCTTTGGGAAAAACACAAGCAGGATATGTGGTATACTGCATTACAACGGGAAATATTTACAAAGGTAGTTGATATACAGAAAGTATTTTGAAGGTTTCATTAACATGGTATATTAACATTATGCACACAATGATTTTAAAAAATATATTTTCTACAATATTATAATTGCCTTTATTTTTTCACTCTAAAGTAAACTTGATGAATTTAAACTTTGTTTTTGTTTTATACTGAGCAACCCAAAAGTCAAGCAACACGGAATCCCTGAAATATACACAACCCAACAAAATGTTAATTGAAAAAAAAAAAATCATTGGCACAACAAATAAAACATGAAATAAAATAAATAGAAAATAATTATACCCAGAAAAAAAGAGAAAGAAAAAAACTAAAAAAAATGAAAAGAAACATGAGATTCTTGAAAAAGACAAAATATAAATCAATTTTTGCACTTTTTATTTTTTATATCAAAACAAAATGAAGGCCCTTTAAAAAATTCATATTTATTATTAGTAATATTGTCCGCTCAAAGAGCTGGTTTATAGAGCTGTTAAGTTTGTGTACAAAATAAAATTTGAGTGTCTGTAGTCTGTACGCTTCCTTGTGCTTGTCATCACTTGTTTTCGGTTGCGCTACACCAGGCCTGCTCATTAGGTAGATTGCAGCAATACTGGTTGTTAACTGCCTGATCTTAAAAATATCTTCCTTTCATCTTATTGGCATACAGCTGTTAGTCAAAGACGAAATCATACAGACGCTGCCCTACTTACGAACGAGACGATCGTTTGTAAGTTGAATTTGTCCCTAAGTTGCTTCAGTGCTATATTTTGTATGTTTAAGGTTTATAGAAGTATGTTTAAGGAGTGTAAAGGTAACCTGTATGGTTTTGTACTAAAAAATAAAAAAATCATAAAACAATATGCTCTATAAAGATAAATCAAGTTGACTTTAACTTACTTTTAGAAGATGCGCTTCAAGAGGTCCTCCTCCGTGGTAAAAAGTGGCCAGAAAAAAGCGTTCCGACCATTTTCAACCGCATCAATGTTTCTTATTCCACTTTCATTTCAAAAGAAATGGCTCGCCTCTTCTTCACACTTTGCACCAACCATATCGAATGGATTCACGATATATTAAACATTAAGAATGTCAAAATTATATCTGCCTATCTATCTATCTATCTATCTATCTATCTATCTATCTATCTATCTATCTATCTATCTATCTATCTGTCTGTCTGTCTGTCTGTCTGTCTGTCTGTCTGTCTGTCTGTCTGTCTGTCTGTCATGTCTGCCGGTTGGTCTGTCTGTCTGCACGTCCGTCCGTCCGTCTGTCTGTCTACCCTGGTCATGTCCCTCGAAAGGTGTGACTGACAGCAAGACAAACACAAAAACAAAGACAATAAAAAAAGGGAAAAAGTAGCAGAAAACACACACAAAAACTGTTGGTAACCACGGCCAACCCAAATGCCCAAACACCCAAACAGGTTAGGCACCTCGGCACCCAAGTTGGTCATGCTTTCATCCCTGCAGAAGAAAGCGGCCATGTCACTCGGGTTAGGGTGACACAACACACTCTTCTGTTCAACAGCAGGGCCCGACAACTTTCACTGGTTTACCCCTGCCGCATCATACAGGTGCCCTGCCCATCCCTTAGAACACGTCTAAACATCCCACTATCACTATCCTCTCTCTCTCTTTCTCTCTCTTTCTCTATCTCCCTTTCTCTCATTCTTTGTCCCACACTCTTTTTTTTCCCGCTTTCTCTTATTTCTTTCTCTCTAATCTACTAGTCCGGCCCCCAAGAGAATGTTTGTTCTGTTTTGTTGCACCCTGGTCATCCTGGAAAGGGGATTACCTCATATGCGGTTCCTTTTCAAGGCTTCTTCATTTTGTTCATGTTGAGGTTTTTGAGTTTTTCCTTGCCCTCATGTAGGTGTCATAATCGTCCGTGGTTTAAAATAGTCTGTGGTCTGTGCAGCCCTTTGAGACTCCTTGTGATTAAAGGCCATACAAATAAACATGACTTGACAGTTCTTACTAAAAACTTTGAGTGCAACTGTGAGTTTTATGTAAATGAACAATGTTGTTCTGTCGAAAAATACTTTTTGTGAAAATTTAGATGGTGTGTAAATGTCATTTATTATATGTTTGCCTCAGTCTAGTTCACTGTCTGCAACTGGCAATGAATATCCCATCAGTCATATGCCTTCTGAAAGCACCCATGTTTATACAGGTGTGTATGCGTGTGCGAGTGTTTGTCTTCCTCTGTTGGCCTGTCACATCGACGAGCTTTTATCATTATTTGTGCTACAGCGGTTTGCTTCCCTTCGAGGGATATATAGCGATGCAAAAATGCTGAATGCATTTTCGGCACTAACCTTTGTAGTTCAAGATGCAATAAAGTCTGTCTAGCAAATAACATTGAACTCAACAACTTGTAGGTGAATAGATTACTTTCATTTCGAGAGTTGAATATGAGGCATTTTTATGAGTTGGTAAAGCAGATACGGCTGAGAGACATTTTTTTTTTCTACTGGAGATTTCATCAAATCGTGTAAAAGTTAACATTTTATTAGCCAATACACTGCATATCCATTTTGTCTCTGTGCTTCAAACCACTCAAAAATCTCATTTTTCATTTCTGGGTTCTGTTACTGTCAAATAATTTTTTTCCGGGCAAAAATAGTTTTACTATGTGTTACTGATTTCAGTATTTGTCATGATTGCCCTATTTGGAACATCTGTAGCAGCTTGATTCGGGCCAACAGCCCGGACAAGCTGATTGGTGGCCACACCCTTCTTAAGCCCCTGTCTTCTGTTCAAACTTTGTCAGATCGTTTGCGAGCTGTAGTGTTTTTACTCAGTGAGCGTTTTCGTCCGACTCCATCCCTGCTAAACCTGTTTTCTGCCTGATTCCCGTTTTCGACCCATTTCTGAACCTGACTATGCCTGTTCTGCCTGCCGCCTGCCTACGACCACTATTACAAACCGGACATCGCCTCTGATCTCCAGCCCTGGTCAAACAACGTCCCCTTCCCGCCTGCCTTCTGCCAACACGGAAGTGTCATTCCCGCCTTGCTCGATTCCGCTCTCCGCCAGTCCTCGAATCAAGCAAGTCTAAAATCTCAAATAATAAATTGTTATTTAAAATTTAATCCTGAGTCCGTTCTGGTCTGTGACAGTATTTTATTTTACGTTTGGTAATTCGACTTGGATGTGTGTGCTACTTCGCTCTTCGGTTATCTCTGGTTCACTCCTTTGCGAATTTTGAATGTAATTGTCGAGTGGCACCACTGGGGGGTGACCACGGCCTATCAATTTGTTGGTCCCTCCACTGGCCACCCAGGTTTCCAGTATACAGTTAGATTGTCCTAGCATCAGTTATGCATTTCATCTTAAATGTACAGCGTTCATCCATACATAGAAATCAATGTGGACTATGCACATTAAATCGTTAGTAACATCTAATATAACACAATACACCAAAAGTATATCATCTCAGATTTAAGTGGCCCCATCTGGCCACTCCTAAGAAACATTTCTGGAGGCCCCACTGCAATTGTATTAATTGTCATTGATGTCAATGTATGTTTCGTTTTGTTCAGACAGAGAGCAGATAGCTATCACAATGGGTAGGTTTTATGCGTGTGTATTGGGTGGGCGTAACTGTATTTGTGCGCAACTGTTATAGGCTGCTGTATGCTGCCACTCAAACGGCGGGCGGGCACAAGTCGATGTGTGTGCACAGCCACCGACCCCCCATCGCCCCAAATAAACTGCAAGGCACAGCTACAACCGAGGTAGAATTTTAGCATTGAAAAGAAAATCATCAATTATATTGGACTTTAAGGAAAGTCAGAAGAGCGCAAAGAATTGCTGTGATTGTGCTACGTGGATTGTTATCAGGTTCAGGAAACAATTGTTGCGGCATCGGGAGAGAAGCGACAAGTCCGACCAACTGCTATGGCTCGGCTAACAACTCTCACATGCTACCCCTGGCGAGCCTTATATTTCCCACCAATGCCAGATCAATTAGACCTGAAGTATATGAAATGGACCCACAATTTGTGGGAAACTACAACAATTGGGACAATTGTATTGTAATCATCACTGAGACTTGGCTCAATTCGAGGAAGCCCGATCTTAGCGTCCAGCTAGTCAGCAACTCTCTAAATTGCTTGCTCTAAAAGGAGAAGCCCTCCAAATGTGTTGCACTTTTGTATAATGACAATAAATACCATTAATTAAACTGCAATTATGTGATCTGTAGTTGTTATTATGTTAGTCGTATACTCTCAGTCGTTAATTATCTTGAGGTAAGTACCCTTGGGGTTTTTTATGAACATGGGACGTTACTTCACTGGATTTCACTTTTGCTGTAACTCAGGAGGCGCTGGTCTTGGGATCAAGAGGTCACAGGTTCAATTCCCGGCTCCTCCTAGTTAAATGTCAAAGTTTCCTAAGGCAAGACACTGAACCCCAAATGCCCTCGATAATCAGGTAGGCGCCTTGCATGTCACCATTGTTAGGAAAAACATGTATTAAAATGTATCGTTTACCAAATTGTTCGAATTAGTTATCTGACTCCATTAACCAAACACAACTTACATTCGCCTAACAATGCATGCTCGATCTTTTCTGAAGTTCTTCCTCTGCCCACGCCTTTCTCCCAATCTGGCGTGTCGGCTCTTCCCATGGGCGTGCTGACTCCTCCCATTGGCGTGCCGACTCCTCCCATGGGCGCGCCAGGTGCCAGCTTCACCACCTCCTCGCCGAAGGGCGTCGCTATGTCTAAAAAACTCATATCAGCAGAGCTTATCAAAACAACTTCTCCAAACAATGCCTGTCTTCCTGCGTCACAGAGGCTTCTCTTGTGTCAGCCCTTGTCCCAGTTCCTGATGTTTTTTGTAAACATCATTCTCCACTAGGTTACATTGACCTCGCCCCACAGCTCAGTCAGTGAATATCTTTTGCATTTAAAGGTAATTTGTATTTGCTAGTATAAAATATAAAATCCTTCACCATTATCAGTTGGTGTGAATGGGTAAGTGTGAAGCACATTGTAAAGCACTTTGGTAGGTTTCCAGTGACTTGAAAAGTGCTAAATAAAGCAGAACATTAACCAAGAAAACGGATGGATTTCTGTATATATGGTTGGAAGAATATCTCATTGAAGATAAATTCAGCATCCTCGTATTCTGTGCTTAAAACTGGTCCACCATAACTGTATTTACTTTTATTGTGTAGATAAATAGAAACATCCCCACATTTCAAAACCATGTTCTTGGTGGATCGAGAGTTGTGGCGTAACTCACAAAGTAATATTCAAGAATCAGAGAACTTTGTAATTCTGGATTTGCATTCAACACACCACAATGTAACGAAACGTTACACTACTCATTACTGACAAAAGTAATTGTGTCCTCGCAATGTGTTTATTTGAAACACATTAGTACCAACTCTGAATGTGAATAGATTAGTATTTTCATTGTAAGAGTAGAAAATGATGCATTTTATATGAGCTTCAAAAGCAGATCAGGGTAATTAATTCATAATTTCATCAAAGAAAGTAGAAGTTTACATATTTTTTCGGTGTGTTGGGCGCAGATCTGACTTCTATTATTAGTACTTCAATACTCCAACTCAATACAACATTTTATTTATATCTGTACATTCAGGGAAACTGTGCGGGTCAGATGTATCAACATTTCGTTCTGTATACACGTGTACTAGAATGACAATAAAGTATATCTGAATCTGAATCTGAACGGAAGTGACAGTACTTATCTGTCCATATGCCACTTTATTTTGCCACCTGCATTTTCCGGTGTGGGTTGATGACGTTACTGGGTCTGGCCTCCCACGCATCCGTTACCCAGTCACATACAGGAGCTGCTAACAGATAAGCTGCGGGAGACCGGTGGAGTTCTTATGCTTGCAAGACCAACCGAAAATGTTCCACTGTGAACACAATGCTTCTAGCTGAGCGTAATTATCTCAAAGTCCATTTTGTCCACAAGGTTGTGAACATACAATTTGCTTGGAAAAGATTATGTTTTGCTTAAGAAGTAGTAATAAACAAGAATTTTACCAACAAGAACATTATGTGATGCATTTCTCTTAAGGACGTTATCTTGAACAGTGCTGTTTTACCATTTTTGGGCAGTCGTGCAGTCACTATGACATTGCTCGTGCTTCACCTGTGTTAAATTGATTTTGTGCCTGTTGCCTTGGAGGAATTTGAGCCTAGAAATGTTTTTTTTTGCGCTTGGAGTTTGACACCTAAGTGAAATGAAATGATCTGCATTTATATAGCGCTTTTCAAGTCAATGTCTTCCCAGAGCGCTTTACGATGTGCTTCACATTTCCCAATAGCGGCCTTGCAGCTATGTAAGGCACTGACCTGCTTATTGGGGTTATTAGGGGTTCAGTTTCTTACCCAAGGACACTTCCACATGTAATACGGACGAGCCCGGATTCGAACTGGGATCCTTTGATCCCAAGACGAGCGCTCTACCTCCTGAGCTACTGCCGCGCCTGTCCATACCCAATTTCTGTATTATGTTCGTGAAGGGGTACGTTTGAGTTCAGGGAAGTTTTTTTTTTAACTTCCCCAAGGTAGATTTTAATTGCGCCTCCACTACACTAGGAGGCAGTGGCGTTCTTAGTGGCAGAGTTTTTTTGTTTGCATTTAGCCTCCACGCACTAAGTACGAGCATTGAGTATGAAGCATGGAAACAAAGTGTAGCAGGCCCTCAAGTGACCCCATAAAATCATATTTAACAGGATGCAGAGACAGGCGAAAAGAGATGGGTGAAGAGACAAACAAAAGTTTCCTCTCGTAGCACTTCACTGCGACCTTGGAGGGCCACGACCAAACTCCGAGGTTCTTGCAATGTTAAAATGGTTGCCAAGACATTACAAACCAATCACGGGATGTAGAGACTATGTCCCCAGCCGACAACACCTACTACGAACGGCCATGCACAAGGAGTGACCAGACTCTCCAGCAATAGAATAAAGATTTGAAACTCAAAACTGTTCTAACTTAATCAAAAGAAAAATGATCTGTATCTGTGTGTCATGTGCATGCCAGGAATTAGTTCTTTGTCCAAATGTAATTTTACATATTATATACAATTATAATTAGTGTAATAATTATAATCAGCTAGTTGGATAACTTTATTTTGAAAAGCAGGAACTACAGGACCCACCTGCGTGACCTGATCCCCTTTAAAAGTGTGCACGCAGAGCTTTCTCTTCTCTTCCTGCGACCTACACACGTGCTCGAATGGGGGTAAAGTCCTTGCTGGCTCAGGCCGCCTGGGAACAATGGCGACTGACAAGGCTGAAAGCCACAGCCAAGCCATGGTTCTCCTTGTCCCTATCCCTCGGCTGAGAGATGTGACAAAAAGGGATGGAGATACTTGTCTGGGGAGGGGAGGAGGGATTCTGTACGGAGCCAATCCCCCTACCTTTTTACCCCACGTGCTGCTATGACTTACCCAAAAGTGGGCAAGAAACGATTCTACAATAAGCCATTTTGGTTCAGGGGCAAATTATATTTCATTTCTGACATGCTATGAAAATAATTGCTGATCATTTAATTATCTTAACTGGGTTTATGAATCAGTGATTTCATTATGGCTACCGGATTTCTTTTCCCGTTTTAGTTTTGTAAAACTGCGAGTGCGTGTTTCAACAATGTACCTTAGTTTGATTCAATTTTTCTTGTCATTTAATTGCATTAATTAACATATCCAAGAGCTGTAAAATAAATAATTTAAAATACGTTTAGAGTATTGATAAATGCTAGACACAATATGAGGCTATGTCAAATGAATTAGGGTAGGAACCCATGAGCACTACTTTCTGGCCGAATTGGTAACCAGCAAATTATTGTTGCATTCCATGAATGTACACATTTAAAATTAATATGTTCATATGGTTAACAAACGAAGCAGCCAGGAGTCATTGTAACGCATTCAAAATAGTATATTTATTTTTCAATCCGTCAATCCGCCCAAAATGTTGTTAATACCATCTCATTTATTTTATGACTGTATTGTATGTGTAATTATTATTTGCATGTAATTTTAGTAATCAGTGTGTTTTATAACTATTGAGGCTAAACCTTTGGGGATTTGGGGATTTTGAGAGACCAGGAAAAAGTTAATTGGTTTTCAGTTTTTTTTAAGGGACATTCTTTCGAGATACAAGAAATTCTAGATAAGAGCTCGATCTGGGGAAAACAATTAATCTCATAAACGGAAGGACCACTGTACCTTTGGGACATTTTGTACCTCTATATGATAAAATAAAATAAAATCGGGTGAGAGAAAACTCCTATTTGAGTCGGGGTTTTTTTTTTCATTGATTTCTCTTTGATTTGACACATCAAGGATATCAAAAAGGCTAACCTTTTTATGGCCTCATTTACAAGAGCTGCCCAATTTCAGATATGAACACATCTAACCATGTGTATTCGTTTAGTGACAGAAAGAAAAGGATTTGCACCATCAGTGCCAAATGTACTTAATGTAACATTGCTTAAAGGGACAGTGTATATTACTTGAAGACAATATGTCACTGCAGTGCTTACTACTGCTGAAAAATACAAACTATCGGGACTCAAAGTGACCATGAAGCACCACTTCTTAATGTTTTAGCAGGGTTTTTGAATTTTCGTGTACCTGTTGCAGCAAGATGGCGCACATTGATGTCAGCTCCCTCTAGGTGGGTATCATCTTATATAAAATAAATGCAATGTTGGAGCTATATATTAATATAACTCCATTGCTGGCAAAAATATTCAGGCCGAGACATTTATTTTAGTTGAAAACTACTGCGCAAAATACCTAACTGACTACACCCGGTTGGTTGGCGTGGTTAATTGAAAGGTCGCACATGCGCAGTGAATGGATGGAGTCCCGCATACATATTACATTATATACAATAGATAAACATTAAAAACGTTTTAAAAACAATGGAATTAGACTGAAAACATAGATCTAGAAAAATGTGACTATGTGTGTGAGTGTGATGATTACTTGCATATTGAAAATAAAAAAAACAGGTTAAACAAGTTGATTTCATAGCATAGGAGTCTGAGAAATACACAACTAAAAGTTGCCTACTTTAGACTCAACCTATGGTTGGTGGTACATGCTTCTATGATAGTGTATTATTTCCTTGTGATTCAAATAAATATTGTTTTTAAGATATTTATTATTACTATTTTTTACCATCAGGAGGCGTTCAATTATATACAATCTATCTATCTACCCGGGTCATATCCCTCAAGAGGGGTGACCGACAGCAACACAAACACTTACAAAAACAAAGAAAATAAAAAAGGGAAAAAGTAGCAAAAACATACACAAAAATGTTCGGACCATGGCCAACCCAAATGCCCAAACACCCAAACAAGTTAAGCAATTCGGCACCCAAGTTGGTCATGCTTTCGTCGCTCCAGATGAAACGGGACAAAAGAAAGCGGCCATGTCACTCGGGTCAGGGTGACACAACACACTCTTCTGTTCAACAGCAGCGCCCGACAGCTTTCACTGGTTTAACCCTGCTGCATCATTCGGGTCTCCTGCCCATCCCTTAGAACACGTCTAAACATCCCACTACCCTTTTATAACACCTCTCCTCTCATTCCTATAACCAATAAGAGCTCTAGCTTCCATTATATTTAGACCTCTTTCCTGCAATGCACTCATAACACCATCCATTCACGTCAATCGCGGCCAACGTACCACCCATCTTTGTGAAAGGGCATTCAAAACGAAGTAGGAGCCACTTTTACATGGAGGGTCACTTTCAATCAATGAGAATAAGAAAGCAGAAAAAACATCTCCTCCCATCTGTGAGTATTATTTCCTGTCCACTTCACTCACACACACATTTACCGCAACACACGACTATCGCAACGGGAAGGCCGATGGCTCTCAGGGAGGAGGTGATTTTACTCCCTTTCCAGATGACCTACTCCCAACTTGGGTCTTGGCCTTAACACACAGGAGGAGCATAAGGGGCACAGTGTTGCAAAATTGTCACCCAGAGTGTTAAAATTCCACAAGGAATGTTAATCTGGTTGGGCCCCCCAGCACACACACTTTAGTAATCCTCAACCCCGTTCCTTAAAACGGATTTGGCTGTCCACCTTTTCTAAGACCCAACACTCCTCTGTCAGCCTCGAAACGTCGGCTTTGTAGACTCAAATTTGGACGTTGTAAAATCCAATCATGTTTCACTTGTGTTTCGTATTTTTAAAGAACGCCGTAGCGGGGAAAGTTCGTACACCTGTACAGTAATCCCTCGGTTATCGCGGTTATGGAGACCTGAACCCCCCACAAATAGTGAAAATCCATGAAGGACCTTCATAAAACCCCCCGAGGGTCAAAGCTACCTTGAGATGACGTCCTTACCGACTTGGTGTATACGACTGTAACAAAATAACAACTCTAAATCTAGAAATAGATATACCCAAAACAGAATGAAAGTGTTCTGGCATATGGCATCACCATGTGGTATGCTGGAAGCACAGCAGCGGACAGGAAAAACATACACAGTGTAATCAACACAGCCTAAAAGATAATTGGCTGCTCTCTGGCCAGTTTAGAGGACATTGCCGAATTGCGATACCGTGTCACCGCCCGACCACCAGCTCTTTCTGCTCCTCTGGTAGGACGGACAGGCTCCTCCCCCAAGGCCATCACCACCCTAAACCAACACACACAACCGTGAAAACATTTCTCACAGCCTATTTTGGGCTATTTTTTTTTTTGGTTATTAAAATAAAATAATAATAATAATAATAATTTCCTTTGTATTGTCATTCTTTGTAACAATGTACACAGAACGAAATGTCGATACACCTGACCCGTTGTAGCGAGTCGATGCAGCCGCAGCCAACAGAGAGCGCCGCCATTATACCAATTAGGTATGTCTCGGCCGAGGCGCGAACCAGCGACCTCCCAGTCTCAAAGCGGGCACACTACCATCTAGGCTACTGAGCTGTACAGTAATCCCTCGGTTATCGCGGTTATGGAGACCTGAACCTTGAGATGACGTCCTTACCGACTTGGTGTATACGACTGTAACAAAATAACAACTCTAAATCTAGAAATAGATATACCCAAAACAGAATGAAAGTGTTCTGGCATATGGCATCACCGTGTGGTATGCTGGTATGTACAAAATGTGAAAACATATACTATTGAAAGAAACTGTAAAAATAAACATATATTTTGCAACATATTTTGTATTTTTTTTAACTTCTTGCTACTTAATGGTATTCAATTAGTTTAATTTTGCTGTTGTTGGCAAATTAGTTTATGAAATTAAATACACGACTTACTATTGGACGTAACGGTGAAAATGTGAAACTTTTTCAAATATTGCTGTTAAAAGTTATTGTGACCAGCTCGGTGGCCTTGGGGGTAGGGCGCCCGCCACGAGACTGGTAGGCTGCTGGTTCAAGCCTCGGCCAAGTCATACCTAAGACTTACAACATTGGTACTCATTGCCTCCCTGCTTGGCGCTTAGCATTAGGGGTTGGAATTGGGGGTTTGGTCACCTAATGACTCCCAGCACATCAGTTGGGTTGAGCGAGGGGGCTGGGAATCCCCTCCTCTGTATCAATCTCCCAGAAAGAGTCTGAGTGTGTTCCTGACTCTAGCCACCTCCCATTAGGGGGATATATATATATATATATATATATATATATATATATATATATATATATATATATATATATAAGTTATTGTATTTTTTCACATTTCACTATTGTTACTATGCACTATTCTATTTCGTTGCATTATAATTATAACCAAGGCCAGTTTTCTAAGCACGACGTTGTAATTACTTTTTGCCTATTCACCCTAATAGTCTTTTACTTTTTCTCTTCAATTCTTTTATTATTTGTTTGACTGGTTTTAATTTTGTTGCATACAATGTTGCAAATTAGACTATTATTACACCATTCCCTGATGTATAACCTACATGTGCGCAAAGAAAAACTCAAAACCTCAGCAAGAGGAAAACAAAGAAACCTTGAGAAGCGACCGCACCTGGAGGATTTCTCCTTTCAGAGCAAAAAAAGCGAATTAAGAAATGTCCGCTAGCTACACGCTAGCATCGGGTAATCTCAAATTGAGCCAGGTCTTTGTGATGATTCAAATACAAGTGTAGAAGACTGGATTTTGGGAATAAACTTGACTTTAATTTAATTGGTCCATAACGTTTTGGTTTAAGACATTTATTGACCCCCATTTTTGCTACACAAAAGTCACAGATGTAGCGGTTGTAGCTCCAAATCATTTGTTTCATGGGTAATGGATCTGCATACAGGCTCTGCATGGGTGGCTTAAGAAAGTAGTTGGCCCAGCCAAAAGCTGGAACTACAACGCTACCTTAGTTGCTTTTTGGACCCAATAACAATCCACGTAGAACCCACGCGATGCTAAATGTTCCCAGCCTATCGCAGTAGCGCACACACAGTCACGCCCAAAGTGTGATAGCGTTTGCTGAGAACCGCCTGAACACAACACATGATACGTTGATATGAATGTCGATGAAGACACTTCAATTTAAAATCCAGTAAGCAGTGAACCAGAGGTAAATCAAAAGTCATGAGGATTTGGGAAGTGTAAATTGTGTAATATTTCCTGAAATCCAAGCGGTTTTACCACACAAATCCATCCAGACATATGAGAAATGGTGTGTAAGCAGGGTGTGGAACATTGCTTTGTCAGTGTGCCAGGTAATGTTTACTTGCACAATGATTGTCCCAGACTGACCTCTTTTCTTTCCCTCGCACTTGTTTATTGACACCCTTTTATCAAGAGAGTGAACTGAAAAGTAACTCAGACTATTTTAATTTCTTACATTGTTTCAGTTTTTTCTCTTGTCTCTCTTACTTAAGAAAGCAACGTGGTTTGTTACATTATGACAGGGGCCACCAACGTTAGTGAAGATGACAACTACTTTTTTGTAACTGATTAGTGTGAAGGGTTGAGTTTGATATGGGATGTGATTCAGGATTGGCTCTCACATTTGCATACCTGTCAACCTGTACGTTTTTGCCGTACAAAGTACGTTTATTCTGCATTTTAAGACGTGCACGACGTACAAGAAAATCTGTACGGCAAAACGCAAATTTGTCAATTATGGGTACCATCCAGTACACACCGACTATGATGAAAAGGGAAATCAATCAAGTCAAACGAGTTCGCCGCGGTAGCCTCTATATCTGTATCGTTTTTCGATTTGATGCTACTGTGCGCATTCATCTACCGCCTCGGATTTCATGTGGTAGTTATGTATTGAAAGGAAGTCCAGCTCTCTTTAGAGAAGCGGCTTTTTCGGCTCAACTCATTAAAGAGAGCCGGCTATCAAATGGCTCACTTCTTAGATGCATTATATTACGAATAATTATTGTTGTATAAATAAGTTAGTATAAAAGGAGAATATGAAAAAAAAGGTTTGTGGTTATCCCTTCAGTAGGTATATTACCAACACTAATTTAATGCAAAAAATACATTAATAATTTGAAAAAGAAAATGCATTATTCTACTTAATTCTATTCCATGTATTTTTTCGAAAATGAAAAAAAAATCTGGTTTGGTCAGATGGAGTCTCTGTAGTTTGTATTTTTCCTTGTCCTTTTTAGCACTTGTTTTCAATTGCACTACACAATATGGCAACTTCAAGTGGTCAAAAAATTACGTCGTGTCTACTTAGTGGACAGTGTAGTTCTGACTTGTTCTTATCAATGGTGCCCTTGAGCAAAGCAACCACGCCTCATTCTAAGGAATTCTGCAAAAACAGCAGCATGTGGGCTGACAGGTTTTCTCCTAATACAATGCAATGATTCCTAACTCACTGGAAATTGACTAGGTGAAAAAAAAGCCAGGTGGCAGAAAGTCACCCCTAACTCCTTCTCTCCTGCTGCACTTTGTGTTGACAGAAGTGCGAAATAGAGGCAGCTGTGCCGGCTTGCGTCTTTAAACACTTATGACACTCTGACCTGCTACAGTGTTGACATGTTGATGCCGCTCTTTTGTCGTTATTGCTCCGGTGTTCGGTCAACAGAACAATGATCGGCTTCCTTATATGACAGCTCTGAAGTCAGCGCCGGTGTTGCTGTCAAAGCTACAACAAACAGGAGTGGTGTGAAACTAATGAGGACTGAGGCTTGCGTGTCCATTGATGTGTACTTGCATGTGCAGCCAAATACTCAGCTGTGTTCAGCCAGGTGTGCATAAACATAGACTCCGGCGTCACCGCAGCACAAGTAGTCACTTGTGCATGTGAAGTTGGAATGCTAGTGTTTATCAATGCTTGGGCCAAAGCTAAGTTCACACTACAGAGCTTAATGTTCAATTCAGATTTCTTTAGGTGAGACCCGATGTTTTTGTGAGATCGTTCACATTAAAAAAAAATGAGAAGTGACCTCCTGAGTGACCGCCATAGGCATCTTGCATGTGCAGAAGAGGTCGCGTGACGTTACACGCAATGCGCTCAGTGTTTGCGGAAGTAGTCATGGATCTTGACGGCGGAGCGTACCTAGCGATATTAAAATGATTGTGCTACCGGACTTAGCACATGTACAGCTTTATCATAGTAAGAAGAAGATAAGAGAAAAGAGAGCCAGGATTTTGACATTTTGTCGGGCAGTGGCAGCATCATCTGTCAAACGTTCATATCGAAGACGTGAAGATTGAATGAAAGATTCTTGACTGTGCACACAGCAGTCAGATATCAGATATGTATCGGATTTAGGACCAGTATGAATGTAATGAATGACGGTCAATGAGATCGAACATACAACCTCTGCAATCCTTTGACTGACGTTCAGTTTCAACAAGTACTAGATTTTCTCAAAAAATTATTGAGTGGTCTTAATGAAATATACCCCCATTTTTTAGATCTAATAGACATCTGCATAGCAGTTTGAAGTTCATTCCATCTTTCCTAAAGAACATTAAAGCAGCAAATACAATGACACTAGCAGGGGCTCTGAAATTGATCCTTGAGGGACACCATTGAACAGTGGTACTGACTGCAACATAAGCTCTGCGACCACTGCTAAAATGCTTCCGTCCCACATGTTATATTTTAATGTGCCATAAAACTACCAGTTGCGTTTTTTTTATTTAATGGTGCTGGAATAAAACAGACCAGCAAAAAATATTGTAAAGCTGTGACAAAACTGAAAAGATAATGCATATCAGAAAATGATGACACTGGGCTTGCACAGATGAGAACTAGGCAGTGCTAAAGCTCTTGCTCTCTCCATACAACTTTTTTTTAAATGATTACTAATCTATTTATTCAGATCAATATTGACCAAAATTGATTCTGATGACTTGCGAATTAAGAACAACAACAACAAAATCAGTGTGTGAAAATTGCTGTCGCTTAAAAGAAACCCTGACTTCCTTTCTCTGTCAATGCGGTTGGAACCCTTTATTGTTACAGCCAGACAATTGCTACAAATTTGCTTTTTTTAGCCATCATTTTTGATGCATTGTAAAACTGATACGTAAAATGCAGAAAGATGTGTTTGGAAACGTTTCAAAAGTACAGTCATGATGCATTCAATATGTATGCATATTTTTCATGTATTCCAATCACATTTTTCTAAATAAAATTCAAATATGCACAAGAGCTACCCCCTAAGAATACTCCTGCCCCCACAACCGACCCCTCTCCTCCCTTGCTATTGTAGTTCTGGTTGTTTAGTACAAGTTCCGGGCATTAGGGACTCTTTTGTATCTTCTTTTTTTATGTTCCAAGAAAGTTTTTTTATTGCATTTTCCCCATGATAATATTTAAAAATATTCACTTCAGACTGCCCAAAGCACAGTTGTTGTATCAGCAAAAAGGCAAACATAACACAGTTGTACCCATTTTCACGACCTTGTGGCATTTTATTGCATCCCTTAATGCTGGATTTGATGGTTTCGGGCCAGCTTTCCCAGAGAGCGAAAGCAAAAGCTATCACAGAGATGAGAAAAGTGGCAGCAGGGTGGATGGACTCACAGCTTGTCCTACAGTTCCTGGCCTGGCTCACTCTTTGTTTGACACCTCAGCCCAAAGCAGGGCTCTGTCAGCAACCTCCGCTGCCGGCTGACAAACAACATATCCTGTCTCCGTCGGCCTTTTTCAGCCAGCGGCCGAGGTGACGGACGAATGGAAGCGAGAAACACCAGGGAGCGGTTGAATCCACTTTGCTGTCGGCGAAAAAATTCTGAAGCAGGCTTTGTTTTGCAATTTCGGCGTATTTGAGCAGATTATCCACTACTTTGACCTGCAGGTGTCCAACAACGTTGCCAGATGCATCCACGGAAGGAAAATATTTCTTGCTTGACCCAAAAAAAAAGCAAAGAATATCAAACACACAAAAAAAACAGTGATGTGTTGTTTCCAAAGGAGACAGGATATATATATATATATATATATATATATATGTGAAAAGTACTTGAAAGTTTACTGCGGAGTGAAAAAAAATTTCATGCTACTAAATTATTTATACATTTTTCTGCATAATGTAACATTAATATTGGTGATGTACTGATTAAATAGCTTTATTTTGTTTTACTTTTGTATTATTTTTTTCCTAGATTTTTACTTCTTTGTTTCATGCATTTTTGTATCTCCTTATTTTTCCTTCCCTTTTCTTTTTTTCTTGCTTATTCCTTTATTCCCCTTTTTTATTTTTTTCAGCTTTTTAGCTTCTTTTTTATTATTTAATATTTTCCTTTTTTTTCCCTTCTTTTGTTATTTTTTCAATTTTTGTCTTTTTTGCTTTATGACACCCCCCACCTTTTTTTAGTTCATTCCACGCATACTAGTATATAATAATCGGTAATATTGGATTAATGCAGATAAATCAATCTGAAGAGCCGTTTGGAAGCCGAGCCGAATGGGCTCCTTCTCTGAAAATAATTCCCATAACTATTAAACACACCCTCAGTATTTGGTGACGTCCAGGATGCAAAATCAGTGTAGTCCGTGACACTATATCCTTGTCGCACAAGTATTTTCAGAAATATCCAAGTCCCTTTAGACATTTTTGCTTAAAGCTGTCACTTACCAAATTACCGAAGATAGAAAAGGGATCGAGGGACATACGGGAGTAAAGGTGAGAAAGAGAACAGATGGTGTGTAATGTGTTGCGGTGGCCTAAGCAGATGTTGACTTCGGAGAGAATTTGATCAGCCATCTTGGGACTCTGTTCTGTATGACCAATGGGAATAAAATTAAATTAAGTTAGCTTGTGGTAATATTGCCTCCTTTTAGACCTAATCTTATTTTTTTTATTATTAGTAGTAATTTGTTATCCCATCATTACGAATAAATATTTTACTAACACTAGATATCCAAGAGCAGGGTTCATATGAATACTTGAAATGCTTGAATTTTAATGATTTGTTTTCGAGGTTTGAATACTGTTTAAACTTTGGGTGGCGTGTTTGTGAATGCTTGAAATGGTTGCAATGTTTCTCGGCAGTCTGGTTCGATAGACAACACGTGAAATTGGGAAAAATAAACATGTCCCCCTAAAATGAAATACAAAAACAGAAACATTTATTCAATCTCATTTCAAGAAATGCACAAACTTGCACACGCATCATAAATGAGCTGCGGTCATGACTTTAAGCCAGGAGATGGCGTCAAAGATGAACAGAATTCCAAATTCCGTACAGTTTCTTCAAACTTTAGAAGATTTGACTTGCACCCACCTTGAATACATCAACGGTGTTGGTGGGAGTAATGACACTTAATCAATAATTATAATTATTACCAATATAAAGATGTATTATTTATTCTTTGTATGGTACGGTGTACACAATTTGAAATAATGATACGGTCGTCTCGTTCGTAAGTACGGCAGTACAGGGAAAATCATGTACGGTTTTGTATGAGCAACATGAATAAAGTAAAAATTTGGTTAGTTAATGATAATATTGTTTCTTATTTTTGGCGTAGCCTTATTGTTTTAATAATTTGTAAACTTATCACGACAGATGATCATTTCAATTGACCAGTTCCTCTCCGAAAGCTAATTTGTTAATTTGGGCAATGATGTAGACATACCTTGTACTACTGTGGATATCATATAAAATTTTTGTTTTTGCTCAGTGATAATATTTTTTTGTTATTGTTCAATTTTGTGTATAAAGATATAACTCATTTGGTGGGTTGTGGGGTAATAGTCACACATTTCTAAAATGGCTGCAAATATCTGGGAGGATTGAATTATTAACTGTTCACTTTTGCTCGTATGTAATCTCCCAACAAAATCCCTAAAAAAAAAATAAGGTTAGATGGAGATTTGGCGTTTCAGTTGAAGGACAAATAAGCTTTTAAATAAGGATGCACTGTCATGATTACGATATGCATCACCTATGCTTGCTCCTTTGGCGGCAACTTGACTCTCCTTGGCTCTATGTCCCTATTCAAACCCACTCCTATCTGTCCCCTTCTGTCAGTCCGTCTGTGAACCTCAGTTAACACTAGGCAAACATTTTTTCAACCCTGTCTCCCACCTGTTTTTTGCTCCCGTTCAGTCCCCCGGCTTCGACCCATTTTTGATCCTGACCACGTCTACTCTCCCGTCCCGGCTTTTGACCTCTTTTTGTCCCCAACCAGTTCTACTCTCCTTTCCTGACTTATGACTCACTTACGACCCGACCACGTTTTTGCTCTCCTGTCCCGGCTACATTCCCGACACAGCCAACGCTCGCCACGGAAGATCCACTTCTGCGTTCAGAGCGACCTGCTTCCCGCGTCCAGCAACGACCGGATTGTGGGCGAAACCCTTTCTCCTTCTTCCAATAAAACTTGTGGGAAATGCAACGCAAGTGGGTCCTGTCTTCGTTCTGGTCTTGACATGCACTCAATTAAAATATCGGAGAGAAACTGTTGTAAAGCATATTCTCAACTTAACAAACAAAACCTACATAAAAAACAAAACAAATAGTTCATGTTGAAAAAAAAAACAATAATGTATATTATAAATCATTAGTTTAAAAAAAAGTGCATACCTGTCATGGAACAGAACAAGGACTCGGATCCAATAGAGTCAGTTAAAGGCTTTATTGTGACAAGATTCGGTGGAGCAGGCTTGGGACGTCGAGCCTTGGCAGTGGAAAGCCTCTTGGGACGATATGGCAACTCCGTGGTGAAAACGCGTAGCGAAACGTAGCAGGTAAGTCGGTGGCCGGGGCGGAAGAGTAGATCGTAAACTTTTAACAGACAAGGGTCAGGCAACGAGAATCAGACTTGGAATATACATGGGCTTGTGGTACCTTGAATGTTGGAGGTTCACTCAGGAAATGAGGAAGACACTCGAACGTCCATCTCTGGACGCTGACAGCTTATGTAGTAGACTTCCACCAATCAAGAGATCGCGTTCCAGCACACCAGCTGATTACCTCAGGTGACTCCGGTTAGGTAATCACGACAGAACCCCCCCCTCAAGGGACGGCTCCAGAAGTCCCCCAGGGAAAAATAAAAATAAATCCAAACACGTCACATGGCAACACCGGTAATCCAAGGGAAGAGAAAAAAAAAAAAAAAAAAAATCACAGGCCAGCTACAAATAATCCCCCAAAACCCAAAATACATCACCAATAATCCAAAATTGGAGGGCCCAGAGGTCGTCCGATGAACCCTCAGAATTCTTCCGAGTGGATAGAGGCCCCTTCGTCCGCATCTGAAGGGGTGGTAGCGGGTGGGTCTGCCGGTGGAAGAGCAGCAGCGTCAGACCTACGACGACGACCACGGCGTGGTGCTGGTTGGTCAGGATGCAGTTGATGGAATTCTGCCACAAGAGATCGGTCCAGGATCTGCCTGCTGGGAATCCATGATCTCTCCTCCGGACCATATCCCTCCCAATCGACCAAGTACTGGAAGCCCCGACCCCTGCGTCGGGAGCGGAGCAGGCGGCGCACTGTATAGATAGGCTCCCCGTCCAAGGAGCGTGGAGCTGGGGGAGGAGGTGGAATGGGTGCCAACGGACTCTGGCTGACGGGCTTGATTCGGGAAACATGAAACGTGGGGTGCACTCTCATAGATCTTGGTAGACGGAGACGGACTGCTGAGGAGTTGATAATTTTTACTATAGGAAATGGGCCAAGATACCGAGGAGCCAGTTTCCTCGACTCAACCTTCAGTGGAAGATCAGCTGATGCTAGCCACACCTTCTGGCCCACCTGGTAATTCGGAGCAGGACTCCTCCGTCGATTAGCTCCAACGGCATGAGTCTTGCTAGCCCGAAGGAGTGTGGCCCGAGCACGAGCCCAAGTTCGCCGACAGCGACGTGCATTCGCCGTAGCTGACGGGCAGTTTACTTCCTCTTCTTGACTAGGGAACATAGGGGGTTGGTACCCATACACACACTGGAAGGGGGACATTCCAGTGGATGAGCTAACCAAGGAATTGTGAGCATATTCCACCCATGCCAATTGCCGAGCCCAGGACAACGGTTCGCTAGAGACCATGCAGCGAAGTGCCGTTTCCAAATCTTGGTTCACTCGTTCAGACTGCCCATTGGATTGAGGGTGGAACCCTGATGAGAGGCTGACAGAGGCACCCAACAGACGACAAAACTCCTTCCAAAACGCGGATGAGAACTGGGGACCACGGTCAGAAACAATGTCCAGAGGGATGCCATGGAGGCGGAACACATGCTGCTGGACTATCATTGCAGTTTCCTTGGCGGAGGGGAGCTTCGGTAGTGCCACGAAATGGACCATCTTACTGAATCGGTCCACGATAGTTAGTACAGTCGTCATCCCCTCGGATACTGGCAACCCCGTCACAAAGTCCAAGGAGATGTGGGACCATGGGCGGCGGGGAACCGGAAGTGGATGTAACAGACCGGCCGGACGTTGGTGGGATGTTTTGTTCTGGGCGCACACTTGACAGGCGGAGACATATTCCCTAACGTCCTTGGCCATGGTAGGCCACCAGAAGCGTCGGGACAAGAAACTGTGAGTCCGAGCCGACCCCGGATGGCAAGAAAAGTGAGAATTGTGCCCCCATTGGAGGACCTCGGACCGTAAGGGTTCGGAGACGAATAGTCGACCCTCGGGACAGGAGCTGGGGCCCGCCTGATCGGGTATCGCCTCTCTGACTCGGGACTCGATATCCCAGGAGACTGCTGCCACCATACAGGAAGCTGGAAGGACCGTTGCGGGACCCTGAGGTGTGTCATTGGAATACTGGAATTGTCGGGAGAGCGCGTCGGGTTTCACATTTCGAGATCCGGGTCTGTAGGACAGAGTGAAGTTAAAGCGGGTGAAAAACAGGGCCCAACGTGACTGGCGAGGATTGAGCCGCTTGGCCGATCTAATATATTCTAAGTTCTTGTGGTCAGTCCAAACTATGAACGGCACCGTTACCCCCTCCAACCAATGCCGCCATTCCTCCAGGGCTAGCTTGACGGCCAACAACTCACGATCCCCCACGTCGTAGTTGCGTTCGGCCGGGGACAACCGCCGGGAAAAGAAGGCGCACGGGTGCATCTTCTGGTCCTTGTCCGACCGCTGGGACAGGACAGCACCCACTCCCACATCTGAGGCGTCCACCTCCACTACCAGTTGGCGTGCAGGGTCCGGTACCTGGAGTATGGGGGCCGTAGAGAAATGGGTTTTTAGACGGTTGAAAGCTGCATTAGCCTCGGAAGACCACCGAAATGGCTCTCTAGGACTGGTAAGAAGCGTGAGGGGAGCTGCCACCGAACTGTAGTTCCTGATGAACCTCCGGTAGAAATTGGCAAAACCAAGGAATTGTTGGAGCTTTTTCCGAGACTCAGGGACAGGCCAAGAGGTGACTGCTGATACCTTGGCAGGATCCATCTGAAGGGTCCCCTCCGCCACGATGTAGCCCAGGAACGAGACTGTCTTGGCGTGAAACTCGCACTTCTCTGCCTTAACAAATAAAGAGTTCTCTAGGAGACGACGGAGAACCAACTGGACATGTTTTCGGTGTTCATCGAGGGACTTTGAGAAAATCAAGATATCGTCCAGATACACAAAAACAAAACGATTAAGCACATCTCGTAAAATGTCATTTACCAAAGATTGGAAAACAGCTGGAGCATTGGTTAATCCGAACGGCATTACCAGATACTCGTAGTGACCGTTGGGTGTGTTGAATGCCGTCTTCCACTCATCACCCTCCCGGATTCGGACTAAGTGGTAGGCGTTGCGCAGATCAAGTTTAGTGAAGACCGTGGCCCCCTGTAGAAGCTCAAAAGCAGAGGCAAGCAGCGGCAAGGGATAGCGATTTTTAACCGTGATTTCATTAAGACCCCGATAATCTATACAGGGCCGGAGTGACCCGTCCTTTTTTCCCACAAAAAAGAACCCCGCCCCAGCAGGAGAAGAGGAGGGTCGAATGATACCAGCCGCCAAGGCATCGGAAATGTATTCCTCCATGGCCTTCCTCTCGGGAACGGACAAGGAGTAGAGGCGGCCCCGAGGAGGAGCAGACCCCGGCAGGAGATCAATTGCGCAGTCATAAGGCCTATGAGGGGGCAAGGAAGAGGCCTTAGCTTTACTGAAGACCTCCTGTAGGTGGTGGTAACAGGCTGGGACCTTGGACAGATTGGGTGGAGCCCTCGTGGAAACAGGATGATTTGGGTAAGGAGCGGCTTGCAGACAGGTTTGGTGACAGTCCATGCCCCATTCAAGTATCGACCCAGTGCGCCAGTCGAAATGGGGGTTGTGTTGCACCAACCAAGGATGACCCAGGACAAGGGGTTGGTTAGGGGAGTGAAGTAAGTGAAATCGGATCTTCTCTCTGTGATTTCCAGACAACTGTAGTTCAATGGGTTCCGTTATTTGAGATACGGTGCCTAATAGGCGGCCATCCAAAGCCCGAGCTGATACCGGGTTAGGAAGGGTTTCAACAGGTATCCCCATCTTGTGTGCGAGTGACAAATCCAGGATATTTGTTTCAGCACCAGAATCGATGAGGGCATGGAAGGGTTGAGATGTACCGGAAATAATGAGATTTGCCCGGAGAACAGGTCTATCAGTCTTGGGGGACGATACTAAAGCTGAGCTCAATCGGATGTCCCCTATATCCGACGAGCGTTGGCTTTTAACGGGCAATTGACCACCCTATGTCCCTGGCCGCCGCAGTAATAACATAGCCGTTCAGTACGCCTTCGCTGGCGTTCTTCGACGGAGAGAAAGGTGCGGTCCACCTCCATCCTCTCATGAGGTGCGGTAGAATTGGTTGGGGGGTTCGGTATCTTACTAATGTCTTGACTTAGCCGGGTGATGGGTTGGCTGGGATCTTCTCTCTCTCTGCGTCTTGCCTGAACCCTACGGTCGATCCGGGCGGTCAGTTCGATAGCATTGTCAAGAGTTACCGGAGGAGCGTGGGAAACCAATTCGTCTTTGATATAACCGGACAAGCTATGGAGGTAGGCGTCGACCAGCGCCTCTTCGTTCCAGTGACTCTGGGCTGCTAGTGTGCGAAAGTCAATGGCATAGTCGGCAATGGAGCGTCTCCCCTGGCGAATGTTCAAGATTGAACGAGCAGCGTCGACTGATGAGGCTCCAGAATCAAAAACTTTAATCATCTCCTGGCTTAGCAAATTAAAAGAGGTGCATGCTGTCGCCCCCCGTTCGTATTCTGCCGTTCCCCAAAGGCGGGCTCTGCCAGTCAGATGATTTATCACAAAAGCCACCTTCGCCTTTTCGTTCACAAAGGCTCGCGGTTGTAGATCAAAAATTAGTCGGCAATTTATAAGAAAGGGGCGGACCTGGGCGGGCTCTCCACTGAATCTCTCTGGCGAACCTACTCGTGGTTCAACACTGCCGACCTGATCAGAAAGGGGCGGAACTGGATCTTGTGCTCGTGTTGCCGGGGGAGCTTCGCACTGTTCAAAAAATTCTTGGTGACGTCGTACTTGCCGGACTAGTGTGGATACGTCGTGGACGATCTGTTGTATTGCGCCTTCGGTGTGTTGTAGGCGCTGTAGCGCGGATTCCTGTTCGGCATTTCCGCATCTCTCAGAGGTGGGACGAACTGTCGCTGGATCCATGCTTTGGTTCGAGTGTTCTGTCATGGAACAGAACAAGGACTCGGATCCAATAGCGTCAGTTAAAGGCTTTATTGTGACAAGATTCGGTGGAGCAGGCTTGGGACGTCGAGCCTTGGCAGTGGAAAGCCTCTTGGGACGATATGGCAACTCCGTGGTGAAAACGCGTAGCGAAACGTAGCAGGTAAGTCGGTGGCCGGGGCGGAAGAGTAGATCGTAAACTTTTAACAGACAAGGGTCAGGCAACGAGAATCAGACTTGGAATATACATGGGCTTGTGGTACCTTGAATGTTGGAGGTTCACTCAGGAAATGAGGAAGACACTCGAACGTCCATCTCTGGACGCTGACAGCTTATGTAGTAGACTTCCACCAATCAAGAGATCGCGTTCCAGCACACCAGCTGATTACCTCAGGTGACTCCGGTTAGGTAATCACGACAATACCCAAAGCCCATGCTTACCAAAACAAAACATATTATGTGTAATTTTTACACAGATAAAAAGGACAGGAGAAAAGAGACTATACATGAACCATTCAAACTGATACTTGAAAAGTGAGCCCAAAACAGTAATTTAATACGGAAGACCATAATAAAATATATTAGAGAGCCACGGTACTGAATGTACTTGACTGCATTAGCTAATTTCCTTACAAAAACAGCCTCTTAGCTAATAATTAAATCCGGATGGTACAAACTGGTCAGGTGATTGGAAATAGGAGAGCAATTACCTGACCACACGTTTTGGAAACTGCTCATGGACTCCGGAACCAGAACAGGATGTTCTTAACCTATTTATTTGTGCAAATGAATAATGTTGCTACCCTTTGAGATTATTCATCCCTCTAGATGTATAGAATACTCACATTTTTCAGCATTTCAACATTTTACAGGAAGTTCAGCAATTGACATTTGTTGACCTCTTCCACAATTTAAATAGTCAAATGATTTTATAAGTTCAGCTACTTGCTTTTCTCTGCCCAGCTAGTAGTCTGATAGCGCTCAACTGAAATTAATAATGTATAATCACCCTTGACTGGATATTTACAACCTTTAAATCCCTTACCTGTCAAACATACAATCCGCGGGCTGGACCAGGCCCGCCAAAGTGTTTAATCCGGACCGTGACTCTGCTGAGAGAAGCACAAGAGGAGAATAAGTTGCATCACGTCAGAAAATGACCTGCAGTTTTTCAATTTATCCACTGCATGTCACCAAAGCTGAACACCATTCGCAAAATAACCCACCACTGTAGCTGCATTTGCTGACTACCATTTATCAACCAGAGAACATTTGAAGCAGCAAAGTTCCCAAATTCAGGTGAACAATGTCCTTCAAAATAAAATAAAAAAACAGAAAAATACTTTTAAAACCGTGCTATTCTGGTCACCTTTCAGTTTGCATGGGTTTCCGAGAGTTAAATAAATAAATGTAAATAAATACATGTAAAAATGAATTCAATTGATGTTTTGCTTTTTCTTTGAACAAACGCAAAGTTGATAAACATTAAAAAAATTTAAATCCTATTGAAGGAAATAACACAGTCCAGGAAGAAAAGCATTACTCAGTAATAATTTTATATTCAATTATCATACCCCTGAATCATAATTTATTTGTGAGCCTTTGGAAGAACCTCAACCCTACAACTGAGGCCATTAATTTACAAAACCAGCCACCTTGATTGTACTTATTATATTTAACAGTTTGCCTGAACTTATTTCAGTTACCAATGTTGCATTTTCATTTCGGTACTCATATATGCAAAAGCTAAATCCCGTCAATGAATTAAAAAAAAGGTGTGGTGGAAAATATGTGTGGTTGTCCACCCTTCGCAGTATCTTATCACTAGGTGTTCAGGGTTTAAAATCCTTGAACATACTTGAAATGAAATGTTGTGTTTTCAAGGATTGAAAAGTGCTTAAAGTTTAGGTGTAGTGCTAATAAATGCTAAAAGACTGGCCATGTTTCTCCATAAGTCTGCTTAGAAATTACGCCAAAAGTGATCTCTGGTGGCTTCGCTTTCCATTGCATTTCTTTTTCTCTCGTGATTAACTGCAACTGGCACTAGTTTGTATGACATTGTCCTGTGAAGCATCATTGCTCTTACAGGTCACTCCTAAGAGGACAAGTGCATGCTACACTATGAAATGTGTATTAGTGCAAGGGTTACATACCAATCATTGGCATTTATTATGGACCATGCAAAAAATTAAGGTGGTGTTTCCCAGTGGTCAATTTTAATAAGAACACTGCGACTAAAAATGTAAGCTACATGTTACCGTCATTTTACCCATTACCTATATGGGCAGAGATTCGTCACAAAAATATTTAAACGGGTGATGTTCAGATTCTCAAGATCTAAAAATCATATGCCTTGATAAATGCACACTCAAGATTATAAATCACATATGTAAATCACCCAAAAAATGGTGGATCTGCAAAGTAGCTGATTCATGTTAGATTTATTATTTAACTGGTACTGGAGAAATTGATAAATTTGCTTTGAAGATCCTGAAAAAAGGGCTTGAAATTGGCCACGAAAACGAAGTACGAATCCTGAGTTGCCAGAATGAGCATCCTGCCATTGCTGCAAAGCCAATGTGGCAGTACATCAGGTGACATTTGCACTTATTCTCGGCTACTAATTGCTGCTTTCTCAGATAAATACAATATTTCTTTATCTCTCTTTGGCCACACCACACTCCAATGAATATCCAAGCAGCAGAAGCAGCAGCAGCCTAGACCTCATCCACCTCACCCCCTCCTCCCCAATTGCCTCTATCTAACCCACCAGTGTCGTCAGCTCCAATTAAACCATTACAGTAAGGAAGCAAGGAGACAGGAAGCAGAAGGCGTGTAAAAACAAGGACGAGGCAAGACGGGTGTATCAAGAGAGCGAAAGATGAACTTGTAAAGATATCTCGGAAATGATGCATTGTTTTGGTATGCAGGGGAGACAAAAGAGCACGTGAGCAGCTTGAAATTTCTGGTTATTGCACAAGACAGACATGCCTGTAGCTAGAGATGGGGTCTGAAACAGAAGGGAAGGTTTGAAAAGAAAACATGAAAACGAGTGGGGACGTTATACCAGTGGTGGGCAGTCAGGGCTTTCAAGGCCTTATCTGCTGGACTAGAACATATCTGAAAGATGGGATGTCAATTACATTTTGTCCATCAATATGTAATGATCAATGATCGGTATTTTGTCTGTGCTGTGCCTTAATAAAGCCACAAACTATAAATACAGTCCTTCCAAATGGTTTGTTAGCTTCATATAATTTGTTCTATCCTGCTTGCGCTTCTTCCAGAGGGTGCTTTCGTATTTAAGTATTTAACTTATCATATTTCAGCAGTTACTTGTTGCCAGGCTCATAAATCTGCCTAGAGGCCATCAATGTTTTCTTTGAAGGCCTCCTGCAGCATAATATAGGCGTGATTTCGCGATTCCCATTGGTTCAAATGGCCCTGCTGGAAGACCTAGACATACGTGACCGCTTTCACAAACTAGGGGAGGGTATTTTACCAAAACAGTCATGCCTACCACCCTCCGTTAACCCGCTGCACAAGCAAATGCAATATAGTGTGTTGATGTAATAGTTTTTCCGTCAACCCACAATGAGGAAAAAATAGATTTGGCTGCAGATATAAGGTCAAAGCCAATTTCAAGGTAGAACTTTCGAGAAAAGGAGGAAATCGTTAAGAAATCGCAACAGGGAAAATGTTTTATCAGCCACTTTCAGCACTGGAACTATGAGCTCCCTGGCTCAGCCTCCCCAAAAGATTTACAGCTCAGAGAGCAAGTGCGTAGGGAAACAGCCCCGCTATAAAAAAGTAAAAAAATGGGGTTATCTTAAAAATATGTATGGACTGTGTCATTATTTGGGGGGAAGGTAGATCTTTTATTAATAGGAAATTAATAAAGCCCAGTTTGTCTCTGTTGTGGTGGTTGGTAGGACAGACGCAGGTAACGTACAGGTATCAAGGAGTGCTTTGGATTGAAAAACATTGCCAGTGCAGTGTTCATTTTACCTCTGAAAAGTGATGGGTCCCGGGAACTCGCATGCTCAAAAATCTATGTGTCCCAACAGAGATCTATGGGTCCCCAAAATGTAGTGTTATCGAGGTTGAAATCGTAAATCGGCGACAAATATATAATATAAATCTATATATTCATTCAGTTTTAATCATCGAACTATTAATTAATTTTCTGCATCAAATTATTGTTGGTAATATACCGATTAAAGGGATAACCACAAACCTGTCTTTTTTCATTTTCTCCTTTTATACTTCATTTTTTTCTTAACTTCTTTATACAACATAATTCGTAATATCAATCATCAAAGCAAGTGAGCTGTTTGAGAGCTGGCTCTTTTTAATGAGTTGAGCCAAAAAGCCGGTTCTCTAAAAAAAGACGGACTTCCTTTTACTACACAACGAGATCTAGTTGGCCGAGATCGGGGTGCAGACGAAAACTGGTGGATCTGCCTGAAGAAAGGTTTGGAGTGCAGTAAATCTTTGTTAAAAAGAGTATTCGGGTAATAATGACAATTTTGTGGCAAAAAGGTTGCGTCCCGGGGACGCACGTTGATTTGAGACTATGCGTCCCTAGCAAAAATGATGCGTCTCGGACGCGGGGACGCGGGCAAACGAGAACACTGCCAGTGGTAAGCGAGCCAATGACATTGCAGGTCTATTCATTTGATTTTTCGTGAAAAATGAATATCTGGGTAAAGTTGTGGCACAGTGTTAAGACGGTGCAGCTCTCATGTCTTCTGGAATAAGTGTGTTGCAGGCTAAACTAATTGAATAAAATAATAATACAATTTAATGTAGTTTTTTGCTTCACAAATGTATTGGCATTTTATACTTAACTGTTTAAATTAAAGAACACAGATTCCCTGAAAAAATAACCATCACTAATTACCAATTCAGACTGGAGTGATTGCCCAAGTGTAAAATTCACAGAACGAGACTGCGTTATACCACGTTTGTGATTTACACTCTTTCCGTCTCAGTAGTGTCTGAGCAGCTTGAGGGTGAAGGAAATAGAAAGGCACCAGGAGGTAAGAAGTCTTTGTTCTACAGAGACGTAAAGATCGTTACACAGGACTTATAGATAGCCTTCAACTTCTCTCGAGCTTGACCAACCAGAAAGAGAGTTAATTGAGGGTGCTTCTTGGCAGGTATCATTTGTGATTAGTTACATTTTACCTAACCAAACATGGAAAGCAATGCAACTTCCAAGTTTCTCTTACTACACAATTGATCTAACCTTTGAGTCCCTGATTTACTTTGCATGGCTGTGACCTCACGAATCGTCTTCTGCGTAAAAACATCCAACAGACACGGACATTCCTCCATCACTCCCACTTAGTTGTATAATGTTTTCACTCTAGTGGAATTGAAAACACAGACAGATTATGTGGCGAACTTCTGGGTGGGGTGTCCTTGAAAAGTTGAATTTATAATATTAGGTATGTGTTTACAATGCCCAACTGAGTCGAAAGGCCCTTATGATTTTTCCACTGCAAATATCTGCTTTCATCTTACTTTTAGCGTAGCTGTTTGGGCAGGAAAACATTAAGAAAGATGTTTCTATTTGTTAGTATAGCGTGAAAACTGGGAAAGTAAAAAAAAAGGCTTGTTTTAGGTACAGTCCCAACGCCAAGCGTGTCAAAGAAATGCAAAGACCAGTGATGAGTCATTTTGATTTTCCCCAAAATTTTAATTCTAAATGGCACAATGTTTTATTGCTTGACTGAACCTATTTTAATTCAACTTTGAATAATTAGAACAGGGTAATAACATAATAACAGCATAGTGATATCATGATCAGTTGACATCTTAGAAATGCATATCAAACTGATAGCCCTTAATGACAGTTAGCAACAAAAAGTAGCTCTTGCTTCAAAAAGGATGGTGATCCCTGCCCTGCACTACATGGACAAGCGAACTTCCCAGCTTCCATAGCAACAAAAAGACAGCCATTCCTGTAAACTTCTTCAAAGGGTGTCCCAGGTTTTATAAAAATACCTGTCAACCTGTATGGTTTTGCCGTAGAAAGTACGTTTATTATGCATTATAAGACATGTACAACGTATGAGAAAATCTGTACGGAAAAACGCAAATTTGTCAATTATGGTTACCATCCGGTATACACCGACTATCACGAATCGGCAAATCAATCAAGTTAAACAAGTTTGCCGCGGAAGCCTCTATCTCGGTATTGTTTTTTTCATTGCAAACGAAGCGAGCGGTTTGATGTAGTGAAAGGAGGTCTGTCCCTTTTTAGAGAACCGGCATTTTCGGCTCAACTCATTAAAGAAAGCCGTTTCTCAAACGTCTCACTTGCTTTGATGCATTATATTACGAATTATTATGTTGTATAAAGAAGTTAAGAAAAAAAAGAAGTATAAAATGAGATGAAAATAGACAGGTTTGTGGTTATCCCTTTAATCAGTATATTACCAACAATAATTTAATGCAGAAAATGAATACATAATTTGAATAAGAAAATGTGTTATTCTGCTTAATTATGTTTTCATGTATTTTTTCTTCTACAGTGAACGTCCAAGCTACTTAATTTTTGAACTTTTTTTAATAATAAACCTCATTCATGTCGAGCAACTCAGGATCTCACAACTAAATGTTAATTAACAATATATATGATACAACGAAACACAAGTACCATATTTTCCGCACTATAAGGCACACCTAAAAGTCTTATTTTTTTTCAAAAGCTGACCATGCGCCTTATAATACAGTGCGCCTTATTTATGGATCAATATTAAATTGCAAAGTCTTCCAACTAACTTGCAGCCGCCGACTAGATTTCCCCCAAAACGCCAAGTAGTCCGCGGTGTATGCTGGGATTTATTTACTGGCGTTTCATTGGCTAACCAATGTGTCAATCATCATTTGAATCGATCACTATTGGCTAAAGTTATTCGGAGGTCAAGGGGCGGATCCTTTTTATCATTTACAGGCTGGCATAGACTTAAGCTGTAAAACAAAGCCTGCAATTGGCCGAAAAAGATGTGTCAATCATCAGTTGACTCGATCACTATTGGCCAAAGTTATTCGGAGGTCAAGGGGCGGATCCTTTTTATCATTTACAGGCTGGCATTGGCTGAAGCGGCAAAACAAAGCCTGCAATTGGCCGAAAAAGATGAATGCGTATAGCACATCGTTGACGGCATACAGAAAGCATTTTTTTACTATTCTGTATTTGTAAATATTGTATTCTCCTGGATTTACTACCCTCACGGATATAAGAGGACATTGCCTGCACATTATTATGAACACAATGACTTCGGTGAGCTATTCCCGGTTTTATATTGTCTTGTTTCAGACTGAACTCGATGTTTTGTGATAAGCGGTGCAGATAATGGATGGAATGGAGTGTCTATTTTTAAATTAAACTCAATTCCAAGTGTTTTTGTCATATGCACAGTAAAGTTGCCAGCGAAAATAGAAACTAAGGAATGGTTGGCATTTCATGAATCCCAAGACTTTAACCTTCCGAATGATGGAACGATGCATTTGAGTGACATCGTACGGACACCGCATCCGCACGTGTTCTCGACACGTATTTGCGTCTTTGCAAGCTTTGGGAATGTTAAGGGGGTAATAAGTTTGACTGAACTATCTGACTGTTTTGTCGACGTTCCCATTGTAGCGCCTTATAATCTGGTGCGTCTTATGTATGTCAAATATAGGACCAAAAAATATTTTTTCGGGGTGCGCCCTATAACCCGGTGCGCCTTATAGTGCGGAAAATACGGTACAATATAACATGTTAAACTACATAAATAAACACGTTTGAAAAAAAAATATGGTGTAAGATTATTTTGTATTTTGTAAGGGAAAATACGACAGTTTGTAAGGGCATGGAGCCGTGGAGGTTGACAGGTATGTATAAATAATATAATATATAAATGACTAGATCTATGAGAATTATCACCACATGTGTTTTTGCATATAATTTGAAACATTAGTGTTTTGTTTGAATGAATCAAGTATTTCTAACGCCTAGAGCACACTTAGGATATAATAAACACTGCAACTCTAAGTAGTCCCCAAATGACTATTTAACTTTGCAAAACATGAACATTTAAAGGAAGTGTTTTAGACCTTTTTATGATTGGTAACACTTTGCTGAGAGACGCCAAGTGCCTAAGGGTGTCATAATTTAGCTTTGGTTGTCTGTCTGAGTCTGGAGGAAGGTGATGATTCAGGGGCCACCTCAGGGTCTCTTCTGGGGTGTATTTGGAAGGGGGGTCTTAAGGTTAGAGGGTAAGATAAGATAACACTGACAACAGAGGGCGGGGTCATTTAATTGTGTTTATCTGGAAGTTTGAAGCTGTTGTGAGGGTGTTTGTGCCTTTGTATGTGTGTGTGTGTAGTGTGGGGAAGCATCCCTTTGGGTCAACATGGCCTGGGAGTCATCTCCACTCAGTTTGACACTAGGGAGACGGATCACCAAGGCGGTAGTGGAGGATAACACACACACACATACACAGAGACAGGACATTTAGTGGCGTTTGTTTGCATCCTGTCCCTTCTTCCTTCAATACCGCATGTCAGAAGGAAAGACGAACGAGATCCACCTTCTAACTAAACTCCACTTCACCCCCTTGTGTGTTTTAAACTCCACAGATCCAGCAGTTCCCTCGGACCCATCAATTCATTCTGGCGATATTAGATTGCTGATGGCACTGACAGACAGAAATCCAGTCCCTGCTTGGGCTAATAGCATAAACAGTCAACTAATGGACAGAATGGTTGATTACGACCTCAATGATCCATGACGTCTGTAGCTATTCTTGTTGTTACCACTTCCAGACTTGAGTGTGGGCAGGTAGAGTGGACTTCTCTAATGCAGGCCATAGATTACCTGCAAGCTTTAGAAGGTCACGGCCCTGAGGCATTGATTTGAGATAGAGGTGCCTCCCTAAAGTGTTACTGTCATATGCCTCTTCTTGTGTTATTTTGTTTCCTTTTTAGACAATTCTTCTTATGTCAACTTTCCGCAAAGTACTGTGACTCCAGCCTCGATAAATCAATCTGAAACTGCAAAGGATGTGATTGTTATGGGAAATAATTACTCTGGATTGGTAGACCTGACAAAGTTAATTTCTTGAAAATGTCCTCCAGGTAAGACGACAAAGTAGCATCTTATTTACAGTATAGAATGCCTTGAGCATTCACACGAGACAGCAATGATCAGTCTGAGACAGCGAGGAATTGAGTAATTAATAGATAAAAACCTTGATTGTCAAGTAGCAGTGTATATAACATCTCATAATGCAAATGGGAAGTACTGCAAATGAAGGACGACGAGCCGCTACTTTTTTTGAAACATTTAAAACACTGCGGCTTTAAATATGGTAAGGTTTATTCTTCAGAGGAGTACAGGGAGCTAACCATTAGGAACTACTTTTTCATTTCATAATTTTATCTATTTGTAGGCCTATTTTCCAGCTTACTAAAACAAGGATTCCTAAAAGCGGTAAAATAATTTTCCAGTAAAAATATTTTGAGTTACATTATATTATTTTGTTTTTATACAAACAATATTTTAAATATAAATTACCTTTTCTGTGAAGGGGGTGGGGGTGGGGCAATGTGTTCAGTGCAAGTACAACTATCATCTTGCCACAAAATTTGTTTTCTTTTTAGTTTTACTCTATTTGTATGATTATTTTCAAGTTAACTGAAAAAAAAATGACTCTTAAAAACTGCAATATTATATCCAAGTAAAAATTCTTATGAATTATATTATATTATTTTGTTCCATCCTTAAAAAAATATATGAATATTTATATGAAAAAAAATTCGTTTTTTTCTAGTTTTTCTATATTTGTATGCTTATTTTCTAGTTACCTAAAAACAATGATTCTTAAAAACGGCAATATTATAAATCAGTAAAAACTCTTTTGGATTACATGATATTAGTTTGTTCCATACTAAATATACTTTAAATAGAAAATACTTGTTTTTTGGGTGGGGGGGTCATTGCAAGTACAATTGTCATCTCGCCAACAAATTTGGTTTTTTTTTCTAGTTTTACTATATTTGTTTGCTTATTTTCTAGTTAACTAAAAACAATGATTCTTAAAACAGCAATATTATAAGCCAGTAAAAACTTGCGATCCATGGTCACCTGCTGGATAGGTTATAAATGGTACATTGTCTATCTGGCTCATAAACCCAGACGGATGAAACATGCTCAAAATCATATTCATTGCCAACCATTTGTATATAAACCTGGATGTATCCTTCACATTGATGTATTGTTCCTTTATTAATCTAAGGAATGACATTAAAGAAAGATGGCTACACAGAAGATCATTATTTCACTTTGTGTTTGAATTCGACCGTGTATTAGGGAACTAAACTAGATATGATTCACTGAATTCCACACAGGCAAAATATAATAAGTCACCGAGATCCTACTGTTTTGGGGTAAGGGAAGTCAACTGGAAGCTGCAGAGCTGCAAAGACTTGCCCGGATTTCCCAACAGAGACAAAGAAACAAACCTTCATTCAGCTCCTTTAAAAAATGTGTTTATTTTACGATAAATGCTTTAAGGCTCTAATCCAGGGGTTGCGAACATGTGGCTCTAGAGCCGCATGCGGCTCTTGGCCAATAAGAATGCGACTCTTTGCCTCATCATATTTTCTATATACTCTGGCTCTTTGCCTTGTTTCATGATTAGGTTTTTTTTTGTGTGTATTGAGGGTGGACAATTTCCTTGAAATCAACACAAGAACAATACTTGTTGTATTGTAAGGAGAGGAGTGTGTTATAGGAAATAATATGTTTTTAATTGTCTGTGTTTGTGTGTGTCTGTCTGTCATGGCAGGTCAGTGCGTGTTGTGCCTCTATGACTCTCACAGTTAAATAAATCGGCTCTTTATGTCAAACTTGTTCGCCACATCTGCTCTAATCAGAAGTGGCAAAATATTGCTCATGAGAGTTGAATCAATCACACACAGATTGAAATTTTGGGTGGCCAACACCGAATCAGCATTAAGCAAAATTGCTGAAACAACCTCAGTTTTGTTTTTATACTGCTTAATTTAAACAATTATTATGCCAAGTATATGTCATTACTGAGCTAAAAAACACAATTGATGAAGAGACTTGGCTACTCTATTAAGAATATATCAATATTTGTTTAATAACAGGTTTTTAGTAATATACAAAAACCAGTAGAAGGTCCTTTGATGATTAGATTAGTAGCTGTTGGCTTTTTGGTACATGGAAAAAAACAAATCAATGGTAAAGCAGTATGCGATCTGCTGAGTAAATTAGGAGTCAGCCGATGAGGGACTTAATTTTAACGTTGGAATAAGAAAGTCTGGACAGTGTTTTGAACTTCTGCCAAAAATCAGACTCCAGCAATGTGCTCTGTCTTTCTTAAGAGTGTGGATTTGTCAGCAACAGTGCTTCGTGAACTCCTATGAGTTCAGTACTGCGGAAACAGTACAGTAAATATGCTAGTTCGACTGGATAATTATATTGTATTTGATGTGGGTGTTTCTTCCGGGTTGTGTTTGTCTGCTTGTACAGAAGTACCTCGTTTTTCGTGTGGTGGTGGCTTCAAAAAGGACCTGCAATAATCAAAAGCCTCAAAGTAGAAAACTTTATTTATTAATGCTCTTCCCCCTGAGATTCGATCTGCAACCTCAGTGGAAATTTTTAAATCTAAGCTTAAAAGACACTTCTAGTCCATAGCCTATGCATAACCTATATTTTATGTTGACAATAACTGTGTATTATTTGTCCTCGTGTAGGTTTTAGATCAGGGGATGGTGTCATAATAGTCTGTGGTTTGCAATAATCTGTGGTCTGTGCAGCCCTTTGAGACTCTTTGTGATTAAGGGCTATATAAATAAACATGAATTGACTTGACTTAAAGCCACAGTGTGTACAATTTGACCGCTAGATTGCACTGTGTTGTCAGGTGCGAGAGAGGGCTTGTGCCACAGTGCACAGCATGGCAGCTGGAGACCGGTCAAACTTGGCAGTGACCTAAGTGGCGATTCCACTAAGTAAAATAAATTATATGTTCTTTAAATAAAAATTAACATTGGTATCATTGTCCATGTATTTTATATAGAATTTAAATCAATGTTTTTTTAACTGAATTAAAATGTTTTGTACCGCTATGAGGCGCTAAATATTGTGGAGGGGTCATTTCATGCGTTTTCCTGCGTATTTTTTGTTAGTGTAGCCTGAAAATGCTCAAGGAATGAGTTGACTGAGGCTGTGATCATGACTTTACGCCAGGAGATGGCTATCATGTGGACGCTAATAGAATGCAAAAACTTGGCGTGAAAATGCTGCCTTAAACATGTCAAGAAGTCCAACTTTGTGGGCGATAGAAAAGCATCTTCCTCTGCCTTTTACGGATCATGCTTACATGATGGCTTTAATAGAAACTGAAAATTTACTGACTTACTTATAAGTCATGTAGGTTGGTCAAGGTGTTTCATGTATGTGTTCAACTTATACCTTAACGTTATTGACGTACAGGAAAAAAGAGGGTAGAAAATTAATGAAACCATAAACAGTGAACTATGACCATTATGTTGATTAAAGGAGAATCAAAATACAAGAATATGATTTTTCTAAGCCTTTTTTGCTTGTACTGCACTGAATTTCTGCTATCCAACATTTCCTCTACATAATGACTTCCATGCTTTACCCCATGTGTTCTGCTTCACATTTTGGCCTTATTCTGACGTTCCTTATTGTGAAGCAAATTGCTCAAAATTCTTCTTTGAAAATGACCTTAAAATACTTGCCCTCTCTATTGGTGAAGATTATCCACAATTAGTCTATTGCGCTCTACCAGGAAGAGGCCTCGGCAGTATTTCCATCATCGAAACGTGTGTCGTCATCTTCTCGTTGCGCTGGAGCGATACTTGGATGATGTGTGGTCTCCAGTGTCACATTTGTATGCTATCCATTTGATTTGAAGCGAAAATTGGAGCAAGCTGCAGAGAGGCCTGCAGATTCACTAAAGTGAGACACTCAACCTACATTTCTGTTAAGGCTTTGAGCAATAGGACAATTCAAATTGTACTTTGGAAAGTTCTTCATTGTGTACCCTTTCAACCCAACAACTTGAAATCTATTGCAATAGAACTCCTGTGGCTGTTCTTGAAGACATAGAAGGAGTAGCAAATTGAAAAATGTAAAGCGAAGTCCATTAAACACGTTTTGTGTAGACGGCTTGGACCTATATTTGTAGAATGTACAAACACCTTTTCTCCATAACGATGTCTATCTAATCTGAAATCCGTGATATTTGCTTTAGCATCTTGATATAGCATCCCCCCATTTTTTACTTCAATACTAATGAGCCTACTTGAAGTGTACACATAAAACTGGTGCTGCACAGATATAATAACTAGCTGATTCACTGGTAGGGGTTCATTAAAAAAAGAGTATAAAGACACTGTCTAAGTTTCTTACACAACAATGGGGCACTAATTATTTCAACTTGTGCTGTGCACAAAGTTTCTGCTTGGGTGTTCACAAAAGAAGAACTGTACTTTGAAGAAGCAAATGTATCCGGTATTTGAACATCAGGCTCGATTCTGGTAGCAATTATTTGGCCCTGGGTGGCTTAATAATACTTCAGGAACCACAAAAAAGGGTTGCCGTGTAATATTACAAGTGCATCTTTGGACAGACTTTTTTGATTTTGTTCTGAATATAATTAGACAGGGAATAGACAGGGAATTACAAAACAAATCTGTAAAAACAATATAAAACAATAATATTTCTTTTAAAATATTCAGTCTTTGGGAAATTGTGTTTACCCAACAGAATCATGTACTAAACATAGGCTTTTAGGGCAGGACTAAAACGACCACACTATGGTCCACCACAAACATGCCTCCACTTGACAACTGACACGTGTACGGATATGTTCTGTTTTCACAGATGATTTTTTTTTTTGTTTGTACAGTGAAACTACCACAGTAATCCTTGAGTATTTCTTTCTTGGGTTATCGCTGGTTTACATGTTCTTGGATTTTGAACTGGATTGTCTTTATTGTCATTGGTATCAACATAATACGCATTGTGTTCTGCAGCAGACAGAAAAAGCTACCACAGGGGCAGGTTGTTTGTGTGTGTCTCGGATGGCCATGACTTCCTTTGTGCGTGACTGTTTTGGGCTGGTGTCTGCTGTCAGTCACAATTCAATGTGGCCACCAAAACATATCGCGTAGCATGGCAAAATCTAGCTTTTAACATCCCTTTCAGAAATCAGACTCTGAGGAAAGTCAGAAGAGTTCAAATAAACATAATCACCAGCCGGTGCTCGGTGGATTGTTATCCAGTCTGGGAAAGAACTGAGGTGATGTAGAAAAAGAAGGCAATAGTAGTGCTGCAGGTCTGGCCAACGAGGGCTAGGCTACGGTACAACTTTCACAAGCCACCCTTGCCTAGCCTGTATCTCACCAACGCCAGATCCATTACCCATTAAATAGATGACCTGGGTTACAACTCATGGGAAAAAGCTACATTTAGGGTGGTTGCATTTTAATTATTGCGGAGAACTAGCTCTATCTAAGGATACCCGATGCTGGCGTGCAGCTAACCAGCCTATGTCTAAATCACTTTCATATACATAAAGGAGAAGCCCTGCAATTTTGTTGTACTTTTGTATAATGATAATAAATACCATTCATTAAGCTGGAATTGCGTGTTCTGCGTTATTTGTAGATCAAAAGTTGGTATTTTGCTACACATGTATACTCACTCTGTCAGTTAGGACGTCATCTCGGGATACTTTTGACACCTGGGGGGTTTGTTTCAACTCGTGGATTATCATTTTTGGGGGGGATTCTGGTCCCCATCAAAGCAATGACCCAGGGATTGTTGTATAAAGTTGTTTCCTACACTCTTACTTTCAGATCTGTTATAAAATTGAGTCTTTTTACAGTGTTCCCTCACCACATCAGTGTTAAACTTACACTTCCTCGGTACATAAATAGTTCTGCGGAATTTTGCGTTCATTGCGAAAGTTGGGTGTCACCTTAAGAGTGCCAATACACTCAAATAAATTGGAGAAGTGCCTATAGTCTGCCATGTCAAATTATTAGTGACAAACAAATAACCCCTTCCCCATGCGGTTTGCCAGCAATCGGATCATGAGGGGCAAGCATGAGTGATGTCATTATGTAACTAGACATTGTTTCCTTATTTAAGTTTTAAATGATTTCATTCATGTCATTTACCAAAATTCCAGTAGTCCAATACTTGTTTGCTCTTAGTCCAAAAGTGGGCTCCATTGCTACATCCCATCTGTTGACAATGTGTGCTGTTTGTGACTTGCTAGAAGAATAGACTTTGAGTACATATGGATGGATAAAAATATAGCTACTGTATAAGTAACTATATATGGAAAGTAGTATTTTCGTCCTACAAGAAAGAAACTCAAACTGAATGTCCTGGATGATAGGATAGAATGATGTACCCGAGAAATAATGCACGCTAAAAGAAGATAGCATCCCCACGGATACTTTGGAAAAGTACTGTAACAGACTAACACTGCATTTTAAGAGAAAACATTTATTGTGTTTTTCAGCTGATCAATTTGGGTTTTGTACATTACCAGCTGCCATGACTGTCTCTTTCTAAGCTTCCTGTCAGCCACTTACTCACTTGTCTTTCTTTTGTGTTATGTTCCCCTCGGTGCTCCCTGCTTGTAACGGAATGATAAACACTTTAATTTGTGTCATACTCTTGTAAAGGAATAGTGTTGCAGAACGAATATGGCATCTTTTACTGCTGGACAATTGCAGGAAAACAAAACTACAACTCAGAGAACCTTAGAGTTTAATTGACTGGTAAATGATGAACATAAAGTGAAGCACTTGCTAAAATTACCTGATTTGTGTCCCCCTATCATTTGAGCTGCATCTTTTATCGAATATCCATTAAAGTTCAAGGTCTTCAGTTCACTGAAGAATTGGACATTAGTTGGTTGTATGCTTTTCTGATGGAATACCAAAAATCCCAACAGGAGTTAATTTGAGGGTCAATGCTACATCCTCATATTTTATATTCATCCCTTTAAAGGCTGAAAAGATTTGACCGTTGTTCCCACCATCCTCTGCATTAGTCTTCCTGAGCAAATTTGGCAAAATATTTATCCCCCAACCCCCTTCCTCCAAATGGATCAGCACTATTACTCTGCATGTTGACACTCAATCAATTCTTAAAATGATTTTGACACGTCTAGAAGGAGCTCAATAAAAAGAGACAGGCAGAACTAAATTGGGTTCTGGCCAGCAATGACTGCCTTGAGTTTGAAAGTCCAAAATTTAAGATGTTAAATGTATAACATGTGAACATACCCTAAACAATTATGACCTGAATTTGTGTGAATATATCGCATTTTCTTGAAGTATAGCCGGAGACACAAAGCTGCAGCATAAGACTGAGATTTTTTTTTTTTGGGTGGTGGTAATCCCGCATTCTGCTTGAACTGACAGCGTTTTCAAAAGAAATAACCATCTGGCTCCCCCCAAAGCCCTCTAACTCGTCATTTGATGTCCTTCTTTTATTTTTCTTAAAGCCTGTGATGCCACAAGCTAGCCAACTACAGCTCTTCTGATCTTCTAGCTTTTACAGTGTCGCCTCACATTGTCCCCTATGGGTCTGACCACATCCGTAGGAATTCTTCTTACATTATCAGCATGCCTTAATGGTCTGCAACATGTCAAGGAGGCCCATCTGTCTCCTCGCCCACTCATCTGACAGCGATCCCCCTTTCCTTCCCCGGATTGTGATCGATAGCTTCTCTGTCCCCCACGCTACTGTCTACAGGTGAATATCATTAGCAGATGATAAATGTCCTACCAAACCATTCAGTCATCTACTCTGTTTGAACAGTAAAACCAAATAATACAACACATGTAGAACAAAAAATCCTGTGCAAAAACGGTCAATAAGTTATAGCTGTGATGGTTTAAGTCTGAAATGGCATCATATAACCCACTAGTCTGCAGACGGAACACCATTAGGAACTCTATCTGCTCAATACTAGAAAAATGTGACGTATACTTTTCAAGTGAAAAGATTTAAAGCATGTGCTTTTGCAACTTAAACATTTTCCATATAAGGAATCGGAAAATAGAGAGACATGGGAAAAAATAGTCCATGAGTGAACCTTTTTCCTATGGTCTCATCAGATCAAAGCTATGGCCGTTGGAGTGACCACTACCACAATTTACGGGCATTAACAGTTAGAGTTTGTTTTTAGGAGCAAGTTATTGATTCTATTTGTTTGAGAATCGGTCGTTTCAAGTCTTTTAACACTAAATAACAGACTGTTTATGAGGGATTCCCGTCAATAAGTGACAGGTCAATGCCAGAGTTGCCTTCTGTACAGCACTGCAGTTAAAATACACACTAGTCAAACCAGGGATTTTCTTAACATTTGTGTGAAAATGTGTTGTTAAATATAAGTTAAAAGAAAAAAAAAACACCTGATTTCAATCCATCTCTTGGGGCTGCCATTATGAAAATGCTGTCACTCGAAGAAAAAAAAAAGTAAGAATTCAGTTCCTGACTTATCACTGCTTTCCGAAGCAGATCTGTGATTGGTCATCAGCCGAAACCTGAGCTACAGTAATATGATCACCCCTTGATAACATTTTTGAAATGGCCGCTCCAGCAGATTGATAAAATCAGGTGTATATTGCTAACAATCACAGACTTCCATGTTTAGACTTGAAGAGGCACATCAAACAATAGTGTTTGGGATTCCTTTTGGTTGACTTGCACTTTAAGGAGCAGAAGGCTTGACTGAAGAATCCATTTGAATACTGTAGCACCACCTCAACCATGTTTATAAAACACACTCAGCTTTGCCAGTTTGCAGCTTGCACTGAGCTATCATACTGCAGGTTTACATTTCAGTCTCAAAGCACTTGACACTCAAAATCTGAGCCTGTGCCTGTCTTTTCTTACAACTTCTCCAAATTGCTTCATCTTTGATTGAAAGGCATTTTTGCCTAAAGCAGGAGTAACCTTTGGCCCGGGATACACATATGGCTCTTTTCTCTAGTCAATATGGCTCATAGATGAAATGGAAATTGCACAATTATTTAATAGCTAGATAAATTTTGGAGCCTATTGTTGCACTTTTTGGTTTGGTTTGAACAAATTTATTGACACTAAAAACAGAAAACAATCATGACAATCTCAACAGCAATTAAGCACATTCACAATATTATATTCCAATATTACGTTTTTAACAGCAAACACAAAGTGAGGTTTGAACAAACCTTCTCGAAAATCAAACATATTCACAATTTCATTATATAACATCTTTGTTAGTGTCAATGCGACACCTACATATTATTGACTTTCTGCAGGGAATGGTCCAGTAAATACGTATAGATAGACACCATTTTGACTACAGTTTACAGTCAGGGTGTCACACTAACAGACCTCGTTTCGGCTGTATATCACTAAATATTCCTTTATATGGTAGCTCGTTAAACAATGTATGTTCATTGTTAGAACACTTTATAATGAAAAGCCACATAACAAACTTTAAAAAGCTTTCCTCATGGCGCACGCACTCCTTCTACTCCTAGCCCAACGCCGTCTACACTGAGGAAAAATAAGTTGGTATACCCGTTTTATGACATTTTTACAAAATGACTTTTCTCGCACCTCATTTTGAAACAAGTATTCAGGACAAAAATTACAAGCAAAATGTGCCACAATATTCTTAAGTAACTGTGGGAGGGAGACATATTTTGAAGTAGTATATATATATATATATATATATATATATATATATATATATATATATATATATATATATATATATATATATATATATATATATATATATATATATATATATATATCTTTTTTATTTAAATGAGATTTGAGGTTCAGGCATTATTATTTTTTCATAGATTTTATCAAATTCTCAAACCTCACTAAGTGAAAGAAATCTGCTGCAGAATTATCTGTTGTCTGGAGCGTGGGTTTACTGTTTTTTTTTTTTTTATAATATATGTTGTGGCTCTCTCTCCTGAAAAAAAAATCAAAATTCTTTTGGTTTTATGGCTCTTTTGGTCAAAAAGGTTTCCGCCCCCGCAGCCTAAAGTATCATTCTTTCGCAACAACAATTTTAATATTCCTATCACAGAAATGAGCGACTATACCGTGATGTGGGATGTTGGCTTTCAATGTTAATTCAACATTTCGTGAATGGTACATGTTTTATATAAGACGTTATGCCGCATATTGACACCATTGGATATTATCTACTGCATTGATTTGCATATATTTTTTTGTCTACCAAAAAATTATTTTATGATCATCATGGACTGCAGGACAATAATATTTCTATTCTCTGAAACATAATCTGTAATAAAACTCCGTAACGGGAGCCAAAACTAAATTAAATGGGCTGGGTTTCAAAATGTGGACAAAGTCTCCCATCGAAGCATGGTACAGTATATGGTATTTTCAAAATCAAGTAAGATTTCGATCGACAGCATTTCAATGTGAGAATATCAGATAATAAGGTAAAAACACTTGAACAACATAGCAAAATGCTTTTCTCAAAATAAATGAATTATTTCCTAACCTTGACATTAGCATCATTGAGAGTAATATTCTCGGGTTTTTTTCACTATTTAATAAGCATTTTCCTATTGTTGATGAGTTTATGTTTCCATTGTTAAGAGGTTAAAATCAATAAAGATTTATTGTACAAATTCAACCCTTGAAAACAAAGAGCTCAGGTACTATATATCATACTTATAAACAGCAGGGTTGGGTAGGGTTACTTTAACTTGATTACTTTCAATTACTTTTGGATTACTCCAATACCAAATATGCTAATTAAAGACAAAAGAAACTTAATATGAATAAAATGACAAAATTTTGTGCAGGCTTGGAATACATGGAACGGCAAAAATGATGTTGGCAAGCTGTTTGGATTTATTTTCATTTTGTTTTTGGCGCATTTTATGTTAGTTTTGCCGGAGATCAAAGAGATGAAAGCCAGGAGTGAATGCTTACCACGTGTTGTGAGTCATAATTTTATTCATATTTAGTTTCTTTTGTCTTTTATTAGCATATTTGATATTGGAGTAATCCAAAAGTAATTGAAAGTAATCAAGTTAAAATAACCCTACCCAACCCAGACACATGACTTCATGTTAAAGGTGCTTTGGAAGGAAGTCTTAAGTTTAGACTAATGGACATTCAAGTACAGATAAAAAGCAGATCGGTAGCGAGGTCACATGCTAGTCTCAACATCACCGAGTTTATTTTTAGTGGACACATAAGGCTATAGCAACAGGAAATTAGCCGTTTGTGCTTAATGTCCAATATGTTCCGATTGGAAACCAGTAAATGGATTATTTTCAATCAATAATCAATGTACAGCACTGTTAATCAAATATCAGCACTTTGATCAATGCTTTGTTAATTATGTTTTGTGGCAAGTCAGACCTAGGATTTGAGTTTAATATTCAATTGGACACTGTTTCCGCGTTTTGATTATTCGTTTTTGGGGGGTTATTTTATGTATTTTGTTGTGAAGGTTGTTTCAAAAGCAACCAAATTTTGTATTTAGTCGTACGCTGGAATGCACTGTAGTCTGTCACAAACCCTCATAAACAAAACAGTAAAATAAAAATAACAACACCTAGTTGTGAAATAACATCTAGGCTGTAAACATAAATAGAGTCAATAATTTTCAATTGTTAGCTTAGTACAGCTTTTCGAGCAAAAATGACCACATGTTTATATGATTCCATCTACACTTCAATTTTCTAGTCTTTCACTAGTATCGTAAACAGAGAAACACCTGTCATTTTTTACTAGACTTACCACCAGTTGAGAATGTTACTTTGTAAAACACAATACCTGATGTTTTCCCAGTTAAACAAGCTCATAAAACACAGATTACCGGATAAAAGCATGTTTTGGATAACAAATAAAAATTATACTGAAACATTCTAGCTACCATTGCTGTCACTAAAACCTGTATCAATTGAAAACACATTTGACTCCAAGCAAAAGCATAAAGTCCAATCTAAGGAGATAGTATCAATCAAAAACAGACAATGGGTGTCAAGCAGAACTTCTGACTAAATTGCATTTTTATGTTTTAAGAGCAGAGCTAAATTCCTCTGTGTGATGATGGACTATAAAAAAAGACACAAACAGGCCTATGGGCTTGCTTCCTTCCTGCTTGCAGACATGTGCTATGTTTGATCTCTCTCATGCACAAATTAATGATCAAAGATGCAAGGTCCCTTTAAACAAGGATTTAATAGGCTTAGTATAAAAAAAGCCACCCATTATACCCTTTATCAATCTTATATAATAACAATAACAACAATGATGGTAATAATATTAACACAACTTATCCTGTTTTGGGCAAATGGGTGCTGGAGCCTATAACTGCAAAGGGTTGACTACACCCCAAATGATTGTATTTACAAGTAACAGTAACTTACAGGAACTGTTCCTTCATCTCATGTAAGTTTCAGATTAGGGGACATTGTGATGTTTCACAGCAGTTTGACACTTGCTGTGTTTAAGGGCTATACAATTATATATTTGACTTGAATTGTGAAGGACAGATGGCAATAATGACTTAGCTTCCATGGGAAGAAATATCTTATTTTCATAAAGAGATTGTACAAGGGCATTGTATGATTTCTTTAGGGCCGGGGTGAGTAACAGGTGGCATTGGATGGAGCCAAAAACAGGACCACTCTGAGAGAAAACCTGATGGAGTCTGCAGAAGATCTGAGACCCGGATGGAGATTTGTCTTCCAATAAGACAATGATCCAAAATATAAAGCAAAAGCTACAACGGGATGGTTCACCCAAAAACATATCAAGGTGTTAGAATGGCCAAGTCAAATTCCAGACCTCAATCCAATTGAGAATCTGTTGAAAGAACTGGAAACGGCTGTTCACAAACACTTCCCATCCAACCTCACTGAGCTCAAGCTGTTATGCAAGGAGGAATGGGCAAAAATATCAGTTCCTTGGTGTGCAAAACTGAGAGACATACCCCAAGCGCCTTGCAGCTGTAATCGCAGCTAAAGGTTGCGCTACAAAGTATTAAGTCAATGGTGCTGAATAATTTTGCACACCCCCTTTTTTGTTTTTTATTTGTTAAAAAGTTTAAAATATCCAATAAAGTGTGTTCGCCTTCATGATTGTGTCCCACTTATTGTAGATGCTTCACAAGAAATTACAGTTTAATTTCTTGATGTTTCAAGTCTGAAATGTGGCAAAAGGCCACAAAGTTAAAGGGGGCCAAATAGTTTTGCAAGCCACTGTACATATATATATATATATATATATATATATATATATATATATATATATATATATATATATATATATATATATATATATATATATATGTAGGTGTGTGGCAATCAGTTCAAGATTTCCCCTGCTCACTGATTCCTGGGATAGGCTCCAGCACCACCGTGACCCTACTGAGAATAAGCGGTGCAGATAATGGATGAATGGATTTTGATCCCACAAACAGGTTCTCCAAAATACATATTTTCCCAATAATTTGAAATCTGAATAAAAAAGTCTGGATGAAACCAAGATGTTGTATGTATTAGAGTCTGGTAAACAAATGTGTGAGACATTGAAATCGCAAAAGGGACGTATGCCACTGAGACAGGACTTTAGACAAAGTGAGAATAAATACTGTTCCAGTTTGATATATTACAGTCCGACCTCCTAGTTTTTCTGCCTTGGTATTTCATTATAGGCCCAGAGAAAACACTCTTCCAAATGATGCATAATGCATAAGCGTATTTCTCCAGGGTGGTAGCCAGTTTGTTTCCGTGCTCCGAGTCTAAAGCACCAATCTGCATCACCGTCCTTTCTCCTTTCATCTTGATTAATTGATCCTTGTTTGCATCCAGATACAAACCTATTCCCATCCCTTTAATTTAACAAACCAATCTTGACCCCAGAATACTGTAAACCCAGTATGTCTTGGACTCCCCAATATATAAGGAGGCTATGATTCTGGTGTTATCAGGTCTTATCTCTCGCAGTGGGACACTCCCCGGGCCTTCTGATTCCAGCTATGAGTGTGATACATCAGACAGGCAGTGAGGAAAGGGAGGAATAATGATGTGAGGTTATAGGCTCGAGGAGCGTTGGAGCTATCTGTCCAGGCCAGACCCGAAATCGCTCTGTTTGACTTGGCCGGCTGACGAGAACATTGCTATCATCAAGAGGTTTTCAAAGTGATATACGGCCGGCCATTGTCACTACCATTTTCACTCTTTATGACCAAATGTCAAAGGATCATGCAGAAAATATGTTACTTCGCGGCAAAATAGCGAACGGAATGGAATGAATATTGTAAACTCGTCGGAAAAAAATACAAAATGGGTCACGGTTTACCTTTCCTAAGACAAATTGTTGTAAAATGGTTTGCGATTCACATAGCTCTTTTGGTCAGGTGTCTGGAAATTTAGGTTGAAAACTTTAACCTGGACATCAAGCAAGACAAAACTATTTCAATTGAGAAGAACCATTTTGAAATGACGGTGCATTGTGGTAAAGAGCTGCCTCTGCCTGAATCTTTAATTTTCCACAGCGACAATTTACAGTGCATCTGCATTTGGATTCAAGTTTACATTTCTGCAAGTGGATAATAAACCAGATTATGTCATAAGATACTATGAATTAGTGCGTGCTCAAAATATTATGCCTCGATATATCGTGGTGGGTACTTTTTACAATACAAAAGTAGATAAAGAAATGTCAGAATGCATACCGTACATTCATTCATAGTTTTCTGGCTCATTTGAAAGCAGTAGTACAGTAAACTATTTTCATTCTAATTTGTCAAGTTCATAAACTATCATTTATGATATTTATGTATGTGAGGTACCAAACACTCAAAAGAGTTCAACGAGAAATTAAATATTATATTTAAAAGAAGATATACAGGCAGCACGGCGGCGCAGTGGTTAGCGCTTGTGCGGCACAGTTCATGTCTTGGGAACCTCCTGCCTGGGTTCAAATCCAGCTCCAGACTTCCTGTGCGGAGTTTGTATGTTCTCCCCGTGCTTGCGTGGGTTTCCTCCGGGAACTCCGGTTTCCTCCCACATTCCAAAAACATGCATTTCAGGTGAATTGGCCGGTCAAAATTGTCCCTAGGTGTGAATGAGCGAGTGAGTTGTCTGTCCCTGTGTGCCCTGCGATTGGCTGGCAACCAGTTCAGGGTGTCCCCTGCCCACTGCCCGATGATTGCTGGGATGGGCTCCAGCACCCCCGCGACCCTACTGAGGATAAGCGGTGTAGCTAATGAGATGAGATGAGAAGATATACATTTCTAAAATACCAACTTACGTTTTTACTTTATTGTTACTATGTTATGACTAGGTTGACCAGTTAAAATAATGTAGGGTTAGTCAACCGCTGAATATCATTCCAGTTAGAAATCAAATTTCCTCATAAATAACAATGACCCATCACTGGTGAGCTACTTACATGACCCTGTGAATTTCCCTATGGGGATGAATAAAGTATCTACCTATCTATCCATCCATCTATCCATCTATCTATCTATCTATCTATCTATCTATCTATCTATCTATCTATCTATCTATCTATCTATCTATCTATCTATCTATCTATCTATCTATCTATCTATCTATCTATCTATCTATCTATCTATCTATCTATCTATCTATCTATCTATCTATCTATCTATCTATCTATCTATCTATCTATCTATCTATCTATCTATCTATCTATCTATCTATCTATCTATCTATCTATCTATCTATCTATCTATCTATCTATCTATCTATCTATCTATCTAACTAACCTGTTCGCGGGCTATTCAGTCGTTCTGAGGGTACCCACGGGCACCACATTGGAGACTCTTGCGTTAAATAGTGAAAAGTGAATATTAAAGAGAACTGGCTGATGGTTTTCATGCACGCCAAACGTCATTGTGCATTCAATTTTTTTCCAAGCGCAAAACAATCTGTCACCATAACACACAGATAAAAAAGAACAACGGCATGTGTTTTAAACCTGATGTGGCAATATTTTGCCAAAACAGAAAACCAATGTGATCAGTCTATTCACGTACGTGGAAAACAAAGCAGCCGTAAAATAAAATACTAACCTTGAGTCAACATGTTTTGGGATTGTTAAAATTATTTTTTTTAAAAACTTGTAGATGTGTTGAAAAAAAACAACCCAAAAACGATATGCGTCTTTAACACGTACAATGGCAGTGTTGGTGATTATGGCTTTTCCTCGTTCATATTCCCAGCCGTTTAAGTTCCTCTTTCCCAACGGTGAAGGTTCCAGTATGTGTTAATGACTGCACCAACTCCAACCACCATCTGCTTGTAAGATTTTGAGAAAAATACAGCGCTAATGAAAGCTTTTCGATATTAGTAGTGACATTTACCTCTGGAGAAAATCTGGTATGGTGATCATGCACATTATAATAATTGAAAGGCTGTAGCATTTCCAGAGAAACTGTCGTTAGGAACAGTTCACACTTTTTGTATTTACTATTAGCATTTCACATTTTAGGTCATGTTGCTATATTTAAGTACCAAAATAGCTACTTAATAGATTCGTTTTGTGTCAAAAGTGTCCAAGGAAAGAGTGATTTAAAACGTGTTACCCTAAAAAAAAAAAAACAGTAAAATAATGCGTTGGAGACATACTTTCTAAAATGAGAACTTATTAGTTCAGATATTGAATTTAAATACTGTGACATTAATGTTATAATCATGTTATTTGGTTGTTCATAAGTTCATAGTTGAGGTGACATTTTTTTGTTTTTACGTAGAGCAAAACAATGGTAGTTTCCAACAAAGGTGACAATTGTTTCATATACAGTAGAATAGGGCGCCTGTCAAGGTCCTGAACTCTGAGTTGATTTCTCACTATCCTGCTTTTTCGCCCTCTTTTGTTTGATCTAACCTTATCACTTCCGCTAATTTCTTCCTCACAGCTGTGGGCACTTGTCCTAATTTCCCTCCCATCACATCTATCCCTTTTCACAATTTAAACACTTTGTCTCTTTGGCTCTGTGCTAGTTTGTTGCCTTCATTGTCAGTTTCCAAGCACTTAGCCTTTCTGTTAGGATGGCCAACTTGGGTGCCGAGGTGCTTAACATGTTTGGGTGTATGGGCATTTGGGTTGGCCATGGTCCCAAAATAATGTTTGTGTGTTTTTTGCTACTTTTTCCCCTTTTTTATTTGCTTTGTTTCTGAGTACATGTTTCTCTTGCTGTTACTCACCCCGCTCGAGGCATATGACCAGGATAGACAGACAGACAGACAGACAGACAGACAGACTAACGAACTCTTAGATGCCCCTCTGGACCACGAGTGTTGTCTGTCCGACAAACGCTTAAACTGTCGCCTTCAATGATTGAGTTACTGGAGTACCAACCCCTCACTCGCATCTGAGACCACATTTGCTGAATCTGGTATTCAAAAATCAATTGGCACGCTCCCTGTACTGAACCCTGTACGAATAAACCCCTGTGTTACTACCCTAATCTGTGTTTCTGCACTGTGCTTTCGCACTATGCCGAGTGGGTCCTTAACAATGCTAGTTGAATGAATGAATGAAACTTTTATTTCAAACATGAAAAAACTAAAACAAAACAAGAAATTAAAAAAAAACACAAACAATGTTATCGTACATGTTTGAAGGGGTGTAAGAAGAAGCATATGCTTATTAAATCCTTCCCCTTTGGCTTCAATAATAATTGTATCCCACACTTAGCTCTTCCGTGAATTTACAAACAACTAACACCTCTTGACACATTGGCTTGGTGGATACACTGTCTCTTTTTTATCATCACGATCACCACTTCCATGACTTTTTTTATCCTATAATATTAATTTAGTTTTAGCACTCTATTAACCCTATAATGCTAGTAATCACCTAATATTCAGTCACCAATAATGACAATAATAACAATTAATGACAGTTACGATAATTATAGTTATTATGACTATTATATTAGTATGATAATAATAATAATAATGATAATAATAATAGTTTTCTAAGTGTTGAACCAGAATCCAGTGTGAAGGTGTTACTTTTTATGTGGTAAAATTGAACACTCTGCAAAAACAACTGAGGATAATTTGACAGTATTTAATGTTCATGTTCATCAATCCCGTGTCATTCTTTAGAACCATAACCACTGTTTTGATTTATAGTATATTAACCAAACCATCCTGATTTGTGTAGCTTGGTAAGTTTTTCAGTCACCGTTAAGTTTATGGAATCCAGCTCCAAAAAGAGTCCCAGTTCGGATGGGGCCCCACTATCAGTCTGGCATCCATTGTTCCCCTTCAAGACTGAAAAGTGACAACAACAGAACAGGGGAAGATGAGTGGAGTAAGAGAGAGACTGTCTAGTATTATACGTAGTCTCTTGTACCGCCCTGAGCGATACATCTCCCTCGAGAGGTTCCCACTGACAACTTGACATCGATAGAGGCTGAACATGGTAGGAGAGCAAGAAAGGTAATCACCTGCTACAGGCATGAGAGGTATGGAGATGAGGACTACTCCCATATCCCTCGGTCGTCTTTGCTCGAGTATTAAATGGCTAACACCAGCTGCATACCAAGTGACCTTCTTAGCAAAAAGCATCAGTGGGTATTCCAAGACACGTTTCTATGACATTAAAATCAAATTATCGACCCAAGCCTCAACTCAAGAATCAAATTACTTAAAACTGGATCATGTTGCATGGCTTGATTATACCCAGATAATTGAATTAATTGTGTTTGGGGAAGCCCATTGTTTGCCTAAGCTTGATATGGTGGCTCCAGTTTTGCATTAGACCATCTTTTATGAAGGGATATCGATAAAAGAACTCCCGATGCTTTCCTTAAATAATTCCCTCGCCACTTTGAAATAGACTGTGACTCTCAGGCGGAGGGATTTTCCGAAGAGGAGTCCTTCAAAGGGTCTGATCTTGTGATTAGGAATGAGTGACATACCAAGAGCACATCTATTTGTCAGACTGACAGCCGGTTCCTGTCCATCAAGGTGTTTAGGTGAATAGATGGCTTAGAGGCATGTCACAAATGTTAAGTCAACAACGCTAGATATACCTTCCATAGTATAAGGGTATACCTGTCAATTTGTGTTTTCCCTGTATTATATATATATATATATATATATATATATATATATATATATATATATATATATATATATATATATATATATATATATATATATATATATATATATATATAGAGAGAGAGAGAGAGAGAGAGAGAGAGAGAGAGAGAGAGAGAGAGAGAGAGAGAGAGAGAGAGAGAGAGAGAGAGAGAGAGAGAGAGAGAGAGATACTAGATACTTTTTGCTTGGAAATGTTGTCATGATAATAAAGTAATTGATCACCTTATGTTAGTTTATAATAACGCTAAACACAGCACAACGTTTTTAGGCACTGAATTTTTTTAACCTTTATTAAATAACTCTGATGCAAACTTTAGGAGTTGAAAAAAAAAATCCAGTCGAACCTCGGTTTTCGAACGCCTCTCAGTTCGAACGAATCGGTGTTCGACCAAAAATTTCGAGAAATTCTTGCTTCGCTGTTAGTTCAAAAAATCGGAGTTCAAACGTCGGCACGCTAGGGTGCGATGCTGAGCGGCGTACGGGTGTTTTAGCCCCTAAATATGCCCCTGAAGAAGGTCGGTGCAAGCAGGACAGGTGAAAAAAGACAAGTTGTTCGCACAACTATTGCCTTAGAGAAAGACATAATAGCTAAATATGAAAGAGGTGTACGAATATCCGATCTTGCTAGTGAATACAGCATGGCTAAATCTACTATCAGTACTATAGTAAAGAATAAGGAGGCTGTGAAATCGAGTGATGCGCCTAAGGAAGTTAGCGCTATAAGCAAGCAACTGCCGCAAGTTTTGGAAGAGGTTGAAAAACTTTTGATGATTTTTCTCTCCCCACCGTCCACCACAAAGGTAAGAAATCCTATTCATAATCCTTTTTTTTATTTTTACACGTTCATGTTAGCGTAATCTTTCGTACGGAAGATTACGATAACACGAACGTACGATTAGCCTCAGTTAGCTTTGTTTACGTAAAACATTCAGTGTGTTTGAATTGAGCTCCCTTTCCAATGAAGCACTAGTCACTTTTTGTGGGGACCCGGGTGCTAAATGACGTGTAAACGACCTGATTTTTTAATTTTTACACGTTCATGTTAGCGTAATCTTTCGTAAGGAAGATTACGCTGACGTGAACGTACGATTATCCTGGGTTAGCTTCATGTTTACGTTCAAGGTGTGTTGGAATGGATTGAAACGATTTTACATGACTTTTAATGGGAAAAAACGATTTCGGTGATCGTACAAATCGGTTTTCGAACACTGTTCTGGAACGGATTATGGTCGAGAACCGAGGTTCCACTGTATTTCTATCACAACCGTTTCAGAAACAAAAGTCAAGGGAGTCAGACCTATCAAGCAAAAAAAAAGCAACATTGAAACTAAAATATAACAATTTCAAAGCGGCTGGTAAATTGAAAAGAAATTCGTCAATTAAATCTAAGTCAGAAAAGTGAAACTAAACCGTAATCACTAGCGGGTGTTTCATGGGATTATTATCAGGTTCCAGAAGAGACTCAGTCAGAGAGGGCAAGAGCGATGCTGCTGGTCCAGCCTTCTGCTAACGGCCAGGCTAAAAACTCTTCGAAGCCACCCTCTATTTTACCAAGGGCATTTCCGTTAGCCATGAAAGAAATGACTTGGAATCAACAACTCGTTGGAAACCGCTACATTTGGGACGGCCTAATTGAAATCATTGCAGAAATCTGTCCCCATTTAAGAAGACCCAATGCTAGGATGCTGCTAGCCAGCCGCTCTCTAAATCGCTTTATCAAACTGAAAGGAGAAGCCTTCTAATTTTGTTTAACTTTTGTATAATGGCAATAAAATCATTCATTCATTTAAAGTTTTGTGTGTTATTATTTGTAGAACTATAATTGTGTTAGTCATGACCTCTCAGTCAGTAATAACATCATCATGAGGTAAATTCAACCATTACAGGGCTTAATGAAGGTGCAGAGCTAATTCGGAGATTTTCACTTTTCGCGGGTAATCCGGGTCCCTGGTCCCTTAACCACAAAATCAGTGGGATCTCTATATTTTTAAAATCAATTCAGAAGTGCAAATATAGTGTAAACACAATTAAATCAAATTTGACCTTTAAGATGCATGTGTAATCGACTAACATCTTTATCATAGTGCTAAGTAAAATAGGAAGACAGTATTGATTCAATCCAAGTACTTGCTCAGTTTTGATAATATTAATATTCGAATTGATACGCCCGCCCTTACTTGTCGGAATTGAGTTGGTGATTGGTAACATATAACAACGTCATCATAGATTGTTAATGAGGATGAAATTACTGCAAGTAAAGAAGGAACTAGGAAATATGCTGAAATAATTGTGTGTTTATTTGGCAAATAAAATAAACTTGTTTACACACATCTTTGGGTTTATTCTACATAGTTTGTCTTGCTCTGAGTGAATGGGTGCTGTCTTGTGCTTTATTATCGGCTAATGAAGAGAATCGCAATCATTAATAAGGGAAGACATTGGCTGAGGTTGATTGGTATGTAGTAGTTGTCATCAAACATTTGTCTTTTTCTCAGTTTGACGGGTTTGAATATATTTTATGAACCCATAGCTGGAGGGGAATTTTGACTGACAGTGCAGGATACTGTCCATCCATAACCTCTAAAAAAATGCAGTGTTATTAAGCTTGTATGGTTACATGGGGGATGGTCTTGGATCGTTCAATTATTTAAATCAATATGCACAAACAGGCACACACTGAGATACACACGACTTGGACAAATTACTAAAAGATTCCTGAATCTTGCCAGATGAGGAGAATTGGGAGGATAGTAGAGGATTAAAAGCTGGAAAGGAAAGTTTAGAGCCAAGCAAGAATTTGACAGGCTTGTGCAAAACCTATGAGTGTGTATTTGTGAGGGAGAGAACATGCTTGAGGTGCTCATCATAAAATACACTTCTCCTAATCTTCTTCCAGCCTCCTTTGCACATATTTATCTGGCTTTCGGGGTCACAGTGATTCAGGGAAGTGGCGCTAGTGGTAAGCATCATGATGCTGGCCTATGTTAAAAAGACTCATTGCCATGGAATAAGGCCAGTCATTGGCAGATGTTTATGCTCAATTGTGTAGTTCACGCAGTTTATGCAGCATTGAAAAGCATTGTACTATAATACAATTTCAGAATAACACACTTGTACTAACTTGGACTGAACAAATACAGAAAAAGTTAAATTATAAATCAAAACAAAACAATGCAATCGTGTTGTCCTAAGATTGTTTTCAGTCTTTGTTTGGCCAAACATGAAATTAATTACAATACACAATCTTTTCAGTTTTAACCCTTTTCACTAATGGACAGGCAGTCTTGGAAGCATTAAGATGGAATTCTGCCAAACAATTGTGATTTTAACCCGTGACAGTCGAAAAAGAGCGATGCTGCAGCTAGGTTATTAGCGTGTCTTTGGCGCAGTTCTGAGGTCATGGGTTCAAATCTGGCTACCAGCCATCCTGTGAAGAGTTTGCATGTTCTCCCCGTGCCTGCACATGTTTCATCTGGGCACACCGGTTTCCTCCCATATTCCCAAACAATGCATGGCAGGTTAATTGGTGACTGCAAATTGTCTGTAGGTATGAAAAATTGTGTGTTTCTGTGTGCACTCTGATTGCCTGGCAATCAGTTCAAGGTGTCACCTGCTCACTGCCAGAAGATAGCTGGGATGGGCTTCAGGGCCTCCGCGTCCCCAGTGAGGATAAATGGTGCAGATAATTGATAGATAATTAATAGATGAAAAGTAGAATGATGCTTCACACCAAAAAACAGCCGTGTCCAGATGATGAAGGAGCTGTAACTGAGTCAAATCAGGAGGCTTCTTCTGCTACTGGTAACTATGAAAACCAGTACTGTATGTTCCGTCTGCTGCCATCTCCTAGCTGGAAGTCATGACGACAGCTTATTCATCACGTACGTGAATTTATTTGACGTGCTTGCATAAACTCTTCTTTTTTATCTTTCTTAGGGTTAGGTTTGGTATTTGGAATGTCTTTTTTTAAGTTACCAATGTCATGCTAAACAATCAAAAAAGCTGCCATGACACACCTAATGTCACTCTCCAACCTCCCCCTAACCCCTTTTCTTTCTACCTAGTGTGTTGTGCGTCCCATAACAGCTCTGATAAAAAGTAAGATATAAACATTTTGGCAAGGTGGAAAAAAATAAAAGAGCTCTTTAACCTAAGATGGACATTGTCCATGTCCATGTTTCAGTGCAGTAATCTGGCAAGGGTAAGAAAAAAACAGTTTCCCAAATTTGCTTTGCCAGGTATTCTGTGCGTCAAATTTGTTGGGTAATAAAAAGAGTTGAAAATAGTATTTTATGTATTTCTTTGTAGAGACATTTATATATGAGTTTATTAGTTTCCTATGTTTTTCAGTGTAACTGTTTACGTTTCAAATTTGCTTTGTTTCCCCTTTTAAGTCATTCATAGTAATACAAAGTAAATGGTAATATCTGGATTAACAACAAAAACAACCTAAAGACCTGTTTGGGAGCCGAAAGACCCAGCTCTTTTTGTAGGCTGAGCTGGAATATCTGGTTCTCTAAAAAGAGTCGGAATTCCCATCTCTTCAACAGACCATTTACTTCCTCGAGGATAAAAGTGAATGCCAGTCAAAGACATGTTCCATATTTAGAGCGCATTTGTCAAGTTGCGGTTCTCCTCATTAACCCTGCACACTTGAAATATTCGGCGACCGAGCACGTTTTCCTCCCAAAAGTGCTCCCCAATACATCACACCAGAAGCGATAGGTGTAAGGGGCGCTTTAAGGACTTTGGTAGTCTGATAATTCTTCCAAAATAATTCATTATTTGAGGCCACAAATATAAAATGAATTACTTTTGAACTAAAGATATTGTTTTCGCAAGTGCTGGAAGAAAGATTACTTAGTCTGCATAAATAATTCATCTAGGATCTATACTTACACTGCAAGCTATTTCAAAACTGACCTTTATTTAAACAAAACGTGAAAAAAATGTGTAACTTTATGGCTGAAAATTATTTGTTCATTTGTCCCTCCTCAAATAAAAGTCACATCACTTGTTCTTGTTTGGGCATAGCAGACAGATTGTGCCTAGCAAGGTTCTGCCAGTAGGGAAATCATCACGAGCGCAAGACTTTTTTGCTGCTTAATAGCTGATGCAAGAGGAGTGAATTCTTAATATTACACAGCACAGAGTGAAATGTGTTTTTTAGAAGAGCTTTGAGCAGCTCAGCGGTGACTGAAAATGTTGATATCAATCCAATCCAAGTACCGTAAATTCCGGACTGTAAGCCGCTACTTTTTACCCAAACTTTCAACCCTGCGGCTTATTCAGTGATGCGGCCAATTTATGTAATTTTCCTAACGGCCACCAGCGGCGCTCGAGTACAAAAGGTAAGATTTAGACCAGTGGAATATATGCGCCAAGGAAGACTGCAACTTCACTAAAACTGGCCGCATGCGAAAGGCAACTTTTTCGCAAGTCTACGAATCCCTCGAATTCTTCTTCTGCAGTGTTCGAATTGCTGCTCCTCTATTTCCGTGTTCTACTGCGTGACTTATCGCCTTGAGTTTAAACTCTGTGTTGTAAGCGTGTCTCTTAATAGGAGCCATTTCAGGGTCTTTATACAAACGCACAAATAAAAGAGGATCGTTGTTTAATATTTTCCAGTATGCACAGCGCACTTCTTCTTCTACGCGAAAAATGGAGTCGGTGGCAGCTTACCGTAAATTGCGAGACCTGCCGCGGCTCAATATTGATCCAAATAGAAGGCGCACTGGATTATAAAGTACATAGTCAGCTTTTAAAAAGAAAACAGAATTTAGGTGCGCCTTATTGTGCGGAAAATACGGTACTTCAATTTAAAATCTGCAAAGCAGTGAACAAGTGATAATCAAAGCGCGAAGTAGCAATGGGCCCCTGTATCGATATTTGGACCGATTTTGCCCACACCTAGTATCTGCAAAACCTCTTCACGAAAAAATTGACAGATTGGAGGGTCTTTAAAAACCTCTGGGCAAGGTCCATGACGGGATTACCCATCCATGTCACGCCAGTGCATGTTCAGGCCTGCCTTGTCCGACCGGGACCTTTCAGGTCACTCCCTTCTCCTCTCTTTGAAAGAGTTTGCTTCTGTCTTCGCGTTCCTTCACCTCATTTTTAGCTCTTGTGCATTCTTGTCTTTTTATACGCACTTCTGGCTCTGTCCTGCTTTGTCCTTGTTACTATGGTTACCGGCAACGTCAAGGGGATAAGAAAGGTTGATGTAAGACACAATGCTCTGAGATATTCGTTCAATTCATCACCCTCTGTTTTGCACACATCTTAATGCTCATTTAAATTCCTCATTTTAAAGTTGCTTCAGTAAAGTCAGTTGCGCTTGTGCCAGACTCTTAGTTATTGATTTTTATTTTTTATTTTTTGTCAACTAAAGCAATATGGGGCTTTGGGTCTGAAGGTACTAAACATGTTTTTGTGTTTTTAGATAGAATTAGATTGGTCTTTGACAGATTTTGTGAATATTGTTTACGAGATTAGGATAAACATCTAATAAAAAAAAACTTAACAGAGAAAAATGGAGAAAAAAGAATGTTAGGATGAATAGGCAAATATTAAAATGAAGTCCTTGGAGACTAAGTCAGGGTTCTCAAACTTCCATGATAGTTTGAAGCATGCCTTTTATAAGAAAGCTTAAAGGGACAGAATGTATTATTAAGTTCCTCCTTGTGGTAAAAAATTACGATAAAATAATATTTGGAAAATAAGCAAAAGTACATAAACTACGGCAGTGATATTCAAGCACTGTGCCGCGGCACATTAGTGTGCCGCCGTGAGAAATTATCCAATGTCACTTTTTAAAATGTAAAATTCTATTAAACATTTATGAATCATTTCAGGGATATTATAATTATATTGTAATTAAAGATACTGTTCAGTGTCATTTTATTACATTTTTGTTTGGTGGTGTGCCGTGAAATTTTTCCGAGGTAAAAAAACGTGCCCTGGCTCAAAAAAGGTTGAAATACACTGAACTACGGTATTTTACAAACTTGCATGTTTTAAAATCGTCCTGGGTTGAGAAATTTGCATTTATTTTACTCAACACTAGGCTCACCTAGTGGAAGCTGACATGTGGATCCGCCATCTTGCTGGTACTACTACTGAAAAAAAAAAAAAAATAACAACTTGGGAAAGGCTGGGTAGAAATAGAAAGAAAAATTGTGCATTTTTGTCTTTGTATCTTTTATTCTTCCTTGTGCTTTTTAGCACTCATTTTCGTTTTCAGTACACAATACGGCGACATAGAGTGTTCAAATAATACTCACTGTAGCCCTCGCAAATTATGGTACATAGATCACTGATTTATTGTTGTTCATATTGCTTTTTATAGTCTTTTTATATTTTAGATCTTATTCGTCATTTAAGAACAGTGGGTTGTTTATATTAGAGATTAGATTAGATTTTGTATTGTGTGCACCTTTTACCGATCACAGGACAGTACTGTAGTGCTTCTTTCCACTGCGTGGCGCTGTGAGAGGTCACCCAGCATCCACCCGGAAGAAGAAATCCGGCTTCTACTTCCTGGTTCATTTGTAATCATAACAACGTGTACTGTATTGCTAGCGCGCTAAGAACTTTGATGTTTTTATTGTTTAATATCTCCTGCATCCATTCAATAGGGTTGGTGTAAAGTGTAAAGAAGAGGCAAGCCATTTCTTTTGAAACGAAAGTGGAATAAGAAAGCATAATGCGGTTGAGTAAATGGTCAGAACTTTTTTTCGGCCACTTTTTACCACGGAGGAGGACCTCTTGAAGTGCATCTTCAAAAAGTAAATTAAACACAACTGTATATATCTTAATAGAGCATATTATTTTATGAAATGTTTATTTTTTAGTACAAACAATACAGGCTACTTATACACGCCTCAAACATACTTATATAAACTGTAAACATACAAAATATAACACTGATGCAACTTCTGAACAGATTCAACTTACGAACAATCTTGTTCGAAAGTACGGCAGCGTCTGTAGAATGAAATAATTAGTAATTACTCATCCACTGCAGTAGGTGGCAGTGGTAATACCACTCTCATTTTATCTTTCCTTCAGATTTTTACAATAAGATGACAATTTCACAGACAAATGTTACCTTTTAAGGTCATAGTAGTGAGTTAGGTGAGTTAACACAAATAAGTGTATATTGTCCGGTATATTTACATACAAAGAAGGTCAGTGTGTGTTTTACAAAATTAATCACAGCAAAAAAAAAAAAAAAAAAAAAAAAAACATGCTTCATTTGGAAAATAGGTTTCCTCTCTTTACATATTTTATATCGTATGGAATTTGTGTTGCATTTCTGGTGTGTAAAATAGGTACAACTTTACTTAAACCAATCTAAATACATATGTTCATACATTCTTTATTCAGTTGAATATGTGTTTTTCTCATTTGACTATTTTTGCATTATTTCTTTTATGAAAATATGAACAAAAAATCTGTTGTTTTAGGTGTTGCTGTTATTATTTTATTTTTTTCAAATCTTACAAAAAAGGAGGGGAAATAATCCTCACAGTGATTGTGTCATGATTACTGATGCGAGGCACGTGTGCCCGTTCCTTTGGCGCCAACAGCCCTGGTCGCTGATTGGCTCCCTGCCACTTTTTAAACCCCCCCAGCTCCCTGTTACGAGTGTCAGACCGTCTGCGAACCTATGCTCTCAGCTAGGCAAGCTTTTGTACTCTCTGATATTATCCGGCCCTGTTTTCCTGCCTGATATCTGTTGCCGACCTTTTTCTGGACCCGTTTCTGCTTTTGCTCCTCCGTCCCGGCCATCGACCTGTTTTGTCCTGTTTCCTGCCTGATACCTGTTGCCGACCTCTTTTCTGGACCCGTTTCTGTTTTGCATGGTAACAGCCAGTAGCTTTAGTAGTTGAAGACATGTTGAATAGGCAAGCAAACAGACGATGAGTCAGGCAAGCAGACAGTGGTCCAAAAAAACCTGCTGTACCAAAATGTACACCCCACACACCTCTTGGAGATATTTCTTCAGAATTTACAGTAGATTCATCCATGCAACCATTATCTGCACCCCTTATCCTCAGTAGGGTCGCAGGGGTGCTGGAGCCCATCCCAGCTATCTTCGGACAGTGGGCAGGGCACACCCTAAACTGGTTGCCAGCCAGTTACAGGGCACCCAGGGACATACAACTCGTTCACTCACTCACCCCGAGGGACAATTTGGACCGGTCGATTAACCTGAGTAGCATGTTTTTGGAGTGTGGAAGGGAAAAACATGCAAGCGCGGGCAGAACATGCAAACTCCGTGCAGGAAGGCTGGTAGCAAGATTTGGACCCATCACTTCAGAACTGTACCACGGACACGCTAACCCATTCATCCACCGTAGATTTACTTTGAGGATAATAAAAAATAGAAGCCCTTATCCATTAATTTATCAGTTATCTTGACACTTGAACTTTAAAACAAAGTATGTTTTTTTTTCTTATTTTTACTACCCAATTATGCATGTGTGACCTAATAAGGGGAATACTACAGAGGCCAAAGTGAACTCAGCTCCTCAACGCAGTCAACCATAACAAGTGGGATGCCTAATTAGGAATGCTTGGAGAACAGTGAGCAAAGGTGCTGTTATACACAGATCTTCCATTAAATGTGAATAATTTTCATTTTTTAGAACTTGATAGTAAATAATTTTGGGGATTTCTTAAAATCTGAAAAAAATAATATTTTCAACAAGCTTTTTTTTTTCAATGGAGTACACATCTAACTCTACTTTTGTATTTTAAATTAAAAGAACATGTTTAATAATGCTCTGTGATGTTTCACCCACTCACCTGAGAATTCATTCCTTCTCAGGCAAAAAAGAATAAAAAAAATGCCCACTGAAATGGAATAGCTACAAAATATAATTGAAGACAAATTCAGCAAAATCTGAAAAAGATTCATCAAAATGGAAAATAGATTAAAATAATTTCAAAGAAATTCCTAAAAAACCCTTGAAGAGAAGTCATTTTCAACAACTACGCATAGAGATATCAGGTACCAGATCTTGACCAGAACAGTCTTGACAATCTTCTAATCCACTGTTTCTCAACTTGAGTGTCATGACCCAAAAGTGGTTAACAGACCTTTTTTCACTGGGTCGCGGGCCTTCGCCTTGGAAAATAATGCTACGAAGAAGATTTTGATTTTGTCGGTTTATTTTCCTGGAAAACAGTGACAACAGCGATCAAGTTGAAGATAAAAATGATTGCAAAATACTGTTACGGAAATGGTGTACGAGTGTTGAAGCACTGCTGGAAGGTAAATGGTTTAAAAATTGTAGAATTTTGTAATCTTTCTACCAGTATATCAATTGTTAATATTTTGTTTTTCTTTTATTGTGTGGCCATTTTACCGTACAGCAGTTTTAGTAGGTCGTTGATATGTAAGTATATACAGTACTTGACGTCATTTTGGTTTTGCCTTTAATTTAGTTTTTTGGGAGAAAAAAAAGCAGTCATGATTTATCTCTGCTTTACACTGCACAATTCTCTGTTTGGAAGAATTTAAGAAGTCGATTGTTCCTTATTCAGGTCGTATCTTGTAATTGGGGTGGTGGGTCCAGACTAGTTGAGAACCAGTGTTTTGATGTACGGGGTCAAAATCAAATCACGCACATACGCTCAGGCTGCAAAAGCAGCAAATTATGATTCTGAACGTAATGCATAGTCAGTGGCTCTTGAGTGCAATTATAGTATCTTCCAGACTATAAGTCAGTTTTTTCAATAGCGACATTTTCTCCGGAGAGACTTACATGTGATTGGGTTTTACATTACTATTACCGGTACTGTATAGACTTTCACATGTTATTTTCACACTAAATCACAAGAGGACGCTCTAGGGTTGTGTTGATCATTTCAACCTTGCCTTGTTGCGGGTGGACATTTTTAAAAGCGGAAGGACGAGCGGCTTATCATCGACCTCCCAAGTAAGAGTTGTTAACCGGTAAAAATGACACAGACGATAAATATTTTATTGTGTTTCGTGATTCGGAGCAAAGCTAATAGTTTGGTAAGCATGTTCTTTACGCTAGAATTATCTGAATAACTGACATATTCGAGCTTTACTAGGATATAGCATGTTCTTTATTTTATTTTGATTTTAAATTTGCCTCTCAAGATGCCATGTATGTTTTTGGTGATTTTTTTTTCAAATAATTTAAACCCTTAGGATTGTGACTTATATTCCAGGTGCGACTTATGTATGTATTTTTCTTCTTAATTATGCATTTTTCGACTGGTGGCTTATACTCGGGAGAGACTTATTGTCAGAAAGATAAGATATGTTACATCAGATGATGCAATGACGTATTTACATTTTTGTTTTTTTATTTTCTACCCCCAAAATATGTTTTTTGTTTGGGTTAAGGTAAATCGGATATGTGTTTGTATAACAATGATGAAAAATTGTGATTTTGTTTTCCCCCATGTACTGCTCTGCGAAAATAATGGGGTTTCCTCAATGTATTTTGGGGGCCAAAGTAAGTGCCGGCTTTTTGTGGATATCCCTTTTTTCTCAACTGTTCCATAAAGTACTTGATATTGAATTCATTGTAACCTTATATTTGGATGAATAGAAGGAAAAACGTAACATAGTCAGATCAAACATTTTTTGTTTGCCATGTAACTGGTTGACGTATACGGTACATATGCATTTGTTTGTTGAAGGAGAGAAAAAAGTACTTTGGTTTCCCATTCCCAAAACAGGTGGGCAAATTGACCCATATGTAAATATGCATTAAAAACATATGGTGTAATGACCTGCAACACAACAAACTGTGTACAAAGCATAAAAATGGAATCTAGAAAAAGGAGCATGGGCTTGAGCTCGGTTTTACACTGATTTGTATCGCCCCAATTCATTTTCAATGACAGGTCATTTTTCGACTAAAACCCATGAGAGTTAAACAAATGTCATGCCAATTATTTCCGGGTGCATAATAGTCGAATAGTCAAATGTTGACTTGATTAATACCATTGGAAACACAACAAGAATGTTTCAAACGATACAAAGAGAAAAATACATCAGTCACAGAAGCTTTAGGACAGTCATGTTGAACATATGGACCATGGGCCCTTTGGATGAATTAATCCAGCTTGCCATATAATTGTGAGTATATATTAAGAACTATTTTAAAAAAGATCTATCAAAAGTTACATTTCTTTTATATACAAAAAACAAACAAATCCTCCTTGTCACCGCAAGAGGCGAAACAGTTAGATAGATAGATAGATAGATACTTTATTCATCCCCGCAGGGAAATTCACATAATATATATATATTGCCGTTTTTTACTGATCCTTCGCTCTAAGAACATAAAGTCTGGATCCATACCAATCTGAGTTTGGTATGCCTGATCTAGAGAAACTTAATAACAGACTTGCATGATTTGGTGGGCACGGATAAACAAAAAGAAAGGGGGCAAAGATGCCTTAGCTTGTGATGAAGATCAAAGTCGGATATCCAGGGAGCGAGGAAAGAAAAAGGAGAAGGAAACACACCAACACTGTTTGTGTGTATGTGTGAAGTCAGAGGAATGAATCCTGCGAATAGAAAGGGCAGTGATCAAAAGCCCGATGAGCCGACGGCGAAGGTGAACCGAGAAGCGTGAAAGCGTGCGCACCCCCCAACTTTAATATTTTGTCAACTACCTTTACAGGAAGGGCATTTTCTTTCATGTATCTTTCTTTTCTTCGTGCGCTTTCCAAACTCTACCTTTCATTAGAGCATCACATCTGCTGTGGACGGAGGGCTCGGCAACTGTAAACGCAGTCATGCAGAGCCCTGCAGCTTTCTCTTGGTTGTCTGACCAAAGACAGCAAAAAAGCGAAAGTAAAATAGCCTACTGCTGTTGCTGCTTCCTGTTCGACCCAATTTAGACTTTCCGTCGCTAATGAGCGAGCGCGCGTTAAGGCAAAAACGAGGGAACAGCGGGAAGGTTTAAACATGCTAGATTCCCACAAGCGGTGAAGGAAGTCGTTTGCATAATGCCTCCATGATGATCCGTGTCCCTGCTTCCTCAGCGTTAATACTGGTCTTGTGGGTAAAGGCGATAGCGAAGGAATAAAAAGTGGGGACCATGTTTTGATTTCCTGCGTTGCAAGCGGTGGGTAATGAGATAATAATCTGATAACTTGACATCGATGGCAAAGTTCAGAAAGTGCCCGTGTCCCTTGGTGACTTTCCTTATTACCATATTATTAATAATCGGGGCCATGTCGCCAGGTTGAGACATTCTATGCATTTTTTTGCAGCCATCATTAGATTTTAAAAACCCACTCAGGGTTTTGTGGAAGGACAACACATTAACACAGTATAGTACAATCAACGGTGGTCCTATTTGGGTAGGGTTTGGTACACAAGACATCAGGTAGGGAGACAACTGTTCAAGAGTGCATCAGGTGGTACTCGTGATCAAGAATGACAGGCACGATTCAGTACACTGAATTAACGAAGAGCTAAAGCAGGGGTGGCTAACCCAGTCCTGGAGAGCCGCACGTCCTGCGTGTTCTGGAGGTTTCTCTGCTCCAACACAGGTGACGACAATTTTCAGCTTGTTAGCAGGCTTTGTGAGAGCTTGATAACGACCCAGGTGATTGGAATCCCTGAGCTAAAGCTTGGGACATAACGAGAAAAACAACAATCTAGCTAGGAACTAAGAAGACTGAGTACTAACAAAGGGAAGAGAACCAGTTGTGATAAGAGGAACTGGGGCAACAGAATCAAGGAATGGAGTGGTGGCCATCTTTTCCACGACCCAAATAAGGCCAGGAACCGTCAACGGTGGAGAAAGCTGTCCAGACTTCCTTAGTGGTGCCCAAACTACCCAGGCAGTTAAAGGATCCGTTTACCAAGGATCTGTTTACCATATGTTAATCCCTCTGGTTGGTCCTTGAACATTAAAATATTTATATTTTATGAAGTAAAAAAAAAATGCATCTCGTGTTTTTTCTAAAAACCTTGTTTCAAACTATCTTTAGGATAGAAAGATTTTCTCTAATGATGACATGTGAACCGTTGAATAAGAATGTTAACGGTCTACTGATAAGATAACATTTTGAAGGTAAATTGTTTTACCCAGCAATAGGCTTAAAAATAATCTTTTTTTTCTTTTACAATTGGACATGGTCTTCTTGAAGATAAACTTAAAAATAGATATGGTATTTCTCAACACATTGTGTCTCAAATTCACAACCCACATCCATTTGCAGCCCACGTGATGATAGTTTGAGGCCTGCGCCTTATTTTGAAAGTTTGATGTGAATGTTAAACTCAAAAATTGATTCATTTATTACTGGCAGATTAAAGGGACAGTGTGTAAAATTCAGAACAAAAACATTTCATTCAGTTGAAAATGATTTGAATAATGGGAAAAATACATGAAGTATCATACCAATGTTACTTTTTTATAAAGATAGGTCGAGAAATGTGTATTGCTTTTTCATAGACTAATCTCTGCCGAGAAGTCGCCGCTATGTTCGTCTGGCATCTTGCTGCTTTGCTGTACTCTCGTTTTCATTCGAATTAGACAATCCAGTTTCCTCTAGTGGTCAAATATTAAACATTTGGGCTTTAACGTATAGTTTTTTTTTATAAAAACATTAACAACAGTGAAATATTTGTATTAACTGTCTTCTTCTGCAAAACCCAACATGGCCCAACCCCACCCAGAGCATAGCATAGCTCCCCCCCCAAGTAAATTTAGTTTTGGACCCCACTCCCACACTGAACTCTCTAAATCAGCGGTATCAAAACTTTTCAGAAAGCGGGCCGGATTTGGTGAACTGAATCTGTGTAAGGGCCAACTATTAATTCTGGTTTCTTTGATCAGTCTTCAATATGTATACAGTATTTACCCTCCATGGAAGGTTTGTAGTGCTTAGCGATCAGCATCGCGACCTTGTAGCTCGCCTTTGTAGCGTTTTCATTTCACCAACTGTCTCATGAAAAAGCACTGCTGTAAAAATTCAACAGCTTCCGGTGGCTTCATCTTTTCACAGCGTTCTTATGTGGTTAGCCTTTTGGAGTCAGCGCGTTCCATCTGGCAGTGACTTTTGAAATTACATTCTTTAAATACAGCAGGTCTGTTGGCAAATAAGGCAGACGCAGTTGTTTCAATAAAAAAAATACTCATCTTGCCCTAGGAGCCACAGCCTTCAAAGTCAACGTTGCTTTATTTTATTGATTATATGACAGAGGCCGAGGGCCACTAAAAATGTGATCATGTACCGTAACTTTGGACATGCCTCCACTAAATCTTATTGTACAATTAAAATTTGTGACTGTATAGTAAAGACACCTTGCTTGAACCTCGTATAGGAGACTGTTTCACTCTTCATCAGTCAAATTAGAGGTTTTCTTTTTAGCACTGGTTAAACCGGAGGCACTTCATGCCTGAGCATTGAAAGTTCCTGTTAGTTGCTGCAAATGAACACCTTGTCAAGTTGGCAAGCACGCAAACAGGACAGTTCATCAATCATCACTGTAAGGTATCTCAACCTTGGGCACGAGGTTGGGGGACTTTGAAGATGTGAGGGTTCCTCTTACTGTCCATACAGATGATACACGACTTAGTGGTTCGGTTGCGACTGTCTTCCATTGAGACAAATGAGTATTGAGCAAGGGTACGGCGTTGACACTGACCTCTGCTTCTTCTTTGCTGTGCGTACATGTCAAGAATGCCACAAATGACCTCAGGTGAGTTACATGTGATGGAAAGATCTTATACCAATCTGTTGTCAAGCAGGTCAAGTTTTATTGACTTTTGGGTCATCCACACTCAAGAACTCCTTTGCAAAATTCTGCCATTGAAAAAAAAAGATGGAATAACTTGTGGACCGACCTGTTTTCATAGTTTACCACTGATGCTGATACCTCTACAGGGTTCCTGCAGATGTTTGAAAATTCTTAAAAAGCGTAAAATTCATTGTCCGAAAAATACGCCCTTAATTGGCATTAAAATTTCTTAAATAAAATGTTCAAATGTCTTAAAAATGTGAACACATATGATTTACATTTGTTTGAACTAAAAAGATGTAATAAGATGATAAAAATGGCTCATTAATGTAGCAGGAGCGTTCTATGGAATTAGAAGTTATCCGCCAGTTTTGACTGAGGATCCATGAGATTCTGTAAACATTCTTTTTATTTATTGTTTACCATGTCTAAAACATTGGAGGGAGCTTTGTTTTACAGAGGAGACTTTTTCAAATGGACCAAAATGTGATTTAAAAAACGAATTAAAATAAACATTTGTCAAAAATAGGACTCAAATTCAGAGGTGAATTTTGGTTTGTTGGTTTCTTAAATTTGATCTCAAAAGGCATTAATGAAGTCTTAAAAAGCCTTGGATTTAACTTTTAACTGTAGGAACCATGCTCTATAATCGCATGGGCCAAAATAATCAGAATTGCAACGGTCCATTCATTGAATCAATTCGATTCAACTTCCTGGATTGATTTTGACACAAATACCCCAATCTCATTGTAAAGAAAACTACCCAGATGTTTATTTAAGCTGTAGGGTTGGTTTTAACACATTGATAAGTGTATTTGTTTTTAATGTTGGACACCTGCAAAGGGGATTGCATGGAACCTTAATGTTTCTCAGTATTTGGACTACTATACACTGTTTACATCATTGCCACTAGCTGGCAACAATAACACTGTTCTTTAATATCCTTTTTTAAATCTTTTTTTTTACTATTACTGGCAATGTTTTGTTCAAATTCACTCATCTTTCTTTTTAAACAGAATAAGCAACATAAGGTGTTTTCCCCCTTTTACTTTATGACTCAATTTTGCACTGGATTTTTGTAAGAGCTGTAATATTGAAATGTGTTACTACATATAGAATCGAAGTTTTCTAGTAAGAGCCTTTTCATTTCTTCCTAAGTTAGTCATTAAGTGGTGAATAATGCACCTAATTGGTATCCATATATTACTTGTTGCAGCAATGTATCCATTTATCTACTTGTTATATAGTCTCTACATTGTTTTAAATGGTGTCCTTATTTGCTGTAGGAAGAGAGGCCTTTGGTCTTATCAAACCACTTGCAGGATTCTGTCTGGAAAGTACGGGGTTAAAGCTTGTGCCTTGGGAATTTTCTGACTAACTTCTATGTCCGCTTCCAGGGTATATAAATGATTGCCAGCCATTTTGAAAGTGCACTTGTGAAACTATAACTGCCTTGTTCTATACTCACAAACAAACCCTGATTATTCAGTTTGATTCTATTTGATAATCTTTTTTAAAATTGTGATTAAAAAAAGAACAGTAACAGAACCACTCAATTCCCTTGCTTGTTTTTAACTGTCTCGTCTCGCTGAAACAACTCAGGAAGCTGTGCTAAATTAACTTGAGTAGCAGTGAATTGCTCAGCTCTTGACCAAATTTTGGATTACCACGTATAGCTTTGCCTGGCACATAGTATTCATATATTTTTTTTTTAATTTTGATCTGAAACAAAAAAGTCATGGGAATTGCTTCCTAATGTTCAGGTGTGCATTGAGGAGGTTCGGATGACGAAAGGGGATCATTTGAAAGGAATGCAACAAAAGAGTAAGGTGATACAGTCGACAGGTTGATTGATTATTGGCTTGGTACACTGAGAGAAAACAGAACTCCCCAAACCAAAGCTACCACCTTTTTGTAACTATTCATCACAGAGTGCAGTTATGATAACACAGGGAAAAAAAAATAAGATCATTTATATTAAGCTGGTCTTAACACAACATATTCTAATAATCAAAGTGTCAAGTACATTAGTCCCGGTGAACCATACAAGTAGCCTCGAAAACAGCTCTGAAATCGGTCCACCAATGTTGAGACAGTCTAATTTCCTAATGTTTTTGATGATCATCATTTTTAAACCTCAATATTTTTAGAGGCTGTTAGTGAGAATAGGTGTATATTGAAACCCCTTATTAAATCAGATCTACATTACCAATGTTAGTGATTGGTGCGAAGGGCATGTTTGATACGGATTTCTAAAATACCAGGTTATGTCAATGCAATGTTGTTACTTTGTTATTACCGGTTTGTTATCATTGGAAATTAAGTCTCATCTCATCCCATCAGCTGCACCGCTTATCCTCAGTAGGGTCGCGGGGGTGCTGGAGCCCATCCCAGCAATCATCGGGCAGTGGGCAGGGGACACCCTGAACTGGTTGCCAGCCAATTGCAGTGGACATTAAGTAAACCACTAAAAATATGTCAGTTTGGAATCAAATCTACTAGAAAATCGCAGTGACCTACAGCACGGCGCACAGCCCCACGGTGCGGAGGTTCAGGGCTCAAGTCCAACTACTGCAGCCTCCCTAGAGTTTGCATGTTCTCCCAGTGCCTGCGTGGGCTTCCTCTTAGCCCTCCTGTTTCCTCCCACATTCCCCAAAACATGCATGTCAGGTTGATTGTCCAATCCAAATTGTCCCTAGGAGTGAATGAGTGAGTGTCTGTCTCTGTATGCCCTGTGACTGGCTGGCAACCAGTTCAGGGTGTCCCCTGCCAACCCTGCGACCCTACTGAGGATAAGTGGTGCAGATAATGGATGGAGGGATGGAATCGCAGTGACCCATCACTGGTGAATCTTTTTGAGAACCTGTCCGCATGCCACTCAGGTGTTTTAGGCAGCTACTTGGTGGATACCTCTCATATATATTGTCAAGTAGATGAATTTAATATGTAATATTTTGATTTAAATAGAAGGTCATTTATATTTCTTTATGATGAACCTGCATCGGGGCGGCACGGCAGGTGAGTGGTTAGCACGTCCACGGCACAATTCTGTGGTCAAGGGTTTGAATCCAGCTACCAGCCTTCCTGTACAGAGTTTGCATGTTCTCCCCGTACTTGCGTGGGTTTCCTCCAGGTTTCCTCCCACCTTCCAAAAACATGCATGTCAGGTTACTTGGCCGGTCCAAACTGTCCCTAGGTGTGAATAACCGGGTGAATTGTATGTCAATGTGTGCCCTGCGACTGGTTAGCTACCAGTTCAGGGTGTTCAATGCCTACTGCCCGAAGACAGCTGGGATGGGCTCCAGCACCCCCACTGAGTATAAGCGGTGCATGTAATGGATGGATAAACCTGCATTTAAATAATCAATCATTTTCAAACCTGTAGCATACTTATAGAGGTTTCTCAATCACATCTATATAAAAAGGTCAGTCTTGTAGGTTTTTTTATTTTTTTCAGTGTGGGCTCATGCGTTGAATCAAGTCTGTGGGAGAAGAGAAAACTTCTCAAATTGTGTCCTCAAGAGCCACCATACTGCGACTTCAGGGCTGAAATTATTATGCTTTATTTTTGCATAACAACCGGTGATTTCCTTAAAAATTCTGTTTTTATTAGTTTTTTCATATCACCCCTTGACTATGGAATCTTTTTTACACAACGTTTACTATCTGAAAAATAAGTATTTGATAAAGTAGTTTTTTTTCTGATCAGTTTTAGAATTTCCTGGATTTCGTCACCCTCTGATCTTTCTGTCGTTTCAGTTCTAATTAATCTGCATCATTCTTCGTGCATCTGCATCCACCCCTCTAAATGATTTCATTTTCATTTTAGAATGGAACCATTTAACTGAGAAACCAATGATGCAATAGCGTGCATATTGTTTACAATAAACCAATTAACTTATGTAAATTACAGCATGCATTAATAATGTATTTACAGCATCTCAAATGTTCATTCTCAATATACTATTAGTATAATCCAATCTTAGGCGAGGTTCACACTGCAGAGCCTAATGCTCAGTTCCAATATTTTGGTGTAATCAGATGGTTTTTGCGAAATGTTTTACATTTTCAACTAAATGTGACATTTATGCGATCTCCTGTGACTTCTATGTGTCTTCTGTGTGAAGGGCACAATATTCCTGCATGTGCAGAAGAGGACTCATGCAACATAGTGAAGGATTTTATACATTTTATTATAAAGGATTTTTTATAAGTTACATTTATTGAATGCAATAAAGATTTTCACAGAGAAGGCTTATGTTCAATGACAGGTAACGCCGCTCCAAATGCGAATGTTTTGTTTAGTTCTGTTAATAACAGGACTCTGATGGAGAAGGCCAGACGCAGGACGCCAGGCACTGATTTGATAAATGCTCGGGGTCCAGACCTCAACGAGACGAGGTGGAGCTCACGTGGGGAGTCTCTGGCCCGCCCATGGGAGGAGCTGGCGCACCAGCTGGCGGAAAAAGGCGTGGGCCGGGAGAACTTCAGGAGATCGAGAGAGACCGAGGAAAGAGGCTCGACGAAGATTCGAGCGACACTAATTCGGCTAATTCGATGGAGTTCACTTAGTTAAATGATTTAAGAATTTAATTCTGCCCCGTGTGGAAATGTCCGTCTTTTCACAAAAAGAAATGAGCACGCATTGTTAGGACAGAATGTATGTTGTGTTTGGTTAATGGAGTCAGATAACTATTTCGAACAATTTGGTAAACGGTACATTCTAATATTGTAAGTCCTAATAATAGGTGGTGCACTGAATGTTTAAGGAAATTCAGATGAATGCTAACAGCAAAGCTTATTTAGTTATTTGAAATATTTTGTGCTACCGTTGTACCCTCAACTATGAATTAAAGCCGAAATCCTTTCCCTTCATTGAATGCTTTCGGTGATTTTGTCCACCACGGTTGTTTCAGTTCCCCCCGTCTTTTGACGACATGCCTTGACCGTTCAAACAAACTTAGATTCCAAAAGATCATATGTGTATCAAATTTAAGACCACACATGAAAGTGGCCTGGTTTTGTTGTTAAAAAAAGCAGATTTGTGCCGTACCCATGCAATACAGGATGTGTCCTGTATTGAAACAATCATATTTCCTTGCAATGTGAACCAGGTCTTTTGGACCCATGAGAGAATCAATGCTTTTTGGTGGCATTTGGAAGCCAGTATGTCGTTATAAACATGCTTTTAATCATATATGATTTAGCTGCACAAGATTTATGTTGTTGTTTTTTTCTCTTTGCATGTCTGTCACGCAAGCACATGTTTTTCGGTTAGAGCACTTTCCGTCAACTGCTGTTTCTCCCCAGTTTACCTGAATAATTATAAATTGTATAGACCCCAAGAGACATGACTTGTAATTGAAGTACGCTACTAATGCGATTCTCGTCTGCACGGTCGGCCACTATATAAACAACCGGCAAGGCTTCTCTTTATATTTACTCAGAGAAAATCCTTTTTGCAGACATCGGGTGAAGATTCCCGATATGGCGATGTTGTTACAATGTATAAACTGGAGAATTTAAATGACCGGATATATGATTAATGCCCCAGTACCCAAAGGTAAGTGAAATACGATGTTTGGGTCATGCTGATAACATGAAACACAGGCATTTGCATGTTTCATAATGTAATTCCAATTGTTCATCTACAATGTAGTACATACACAATGTTTTAATGTGAAAATAGGTTACATGAAATATAAATGTTTGCATAATGAATCGGACCGTATATGTAAATTGGCTTTGCAGGGAAAAGAATGCCTTTGATTCGCCACAACTATAAATATAAAGACGCTGCCCTGCTTACGAACAATATCGTCTGTTAGTTGAATTTGTTTGTAAGTTGACTCAGTGCTATATTTTATATGATTGAGGTTAATATAAGTATGTTTAAGGTTTATGTAATTAACCTCTATTGTTTTCTACTAAGAAATAAACATTTCATAAAATAATATGCTCTTTAAAGATAAATACAGTTGAGTTTAACTTACTTTTGGAAGCTGAGATTCAAGAGTTAGGCTACTCCCTCCTCTGTGGTCAAAAGTGGCATAAAAAAAGTTATCCAACCATTTTCTCAACAGCATCAAGCTTTCCTATTCCACTTTTGTATCAAACGAAACGGCTCGCCTCTTCTTTACACTTTAAACCATCCATAGTGAATGGGTGCACGAGATATAAAACAATAAAAAGTTCTTAGCGCGTTGGACATACAGTATAGACTGTTTACACAGAAACTAGGAAGAGGAGCATCCCGAAAAAATTATCGTATCTACTGTTTTTAGTAAGTCAAATGGTCATTAATAGGGGAGCGTCTGTACTTGCATCCAAGCCAAATTTACTACTATACTACTACTACTATACATAAAAAAACTGAAGTGAGCTTATGTGCAGATATTCTGTTGTGTATCACCAGTAACGAATGGTGGGCAGTGTTTGAGTAAGGGGGCCCAATATTTCCTGTTAACCTGAGACAATTGCTCCCCTTATTAAATATTGCAATTCAACTTATTACGTAATAATAAACCTTAGAAAAAACATGTAGCACCTATTTCCTCACAAGACGGACAATGTAGAATACCGCGACAATATTAGCAATTAACGATGATGTTGTCGTCTGTTACCAGTGACAGAGACGATCCCGATTAGAGCCTAAATGGGCATGATTGTCATTGTCAGGTCGCTAGAGTTTCCTTTAATCTCGAGGACTGATGACAAGTGAATGGAATTTCATACGTTACCGCGACAACTATCAATGACAGCAACACAAAAAGACAACTCCTTATATTTGTGTAGTAATCTGGCACCATTCTCCATAGTGGGGTTGTGCTGCTGCTGTCATCTAAAAATATAAGGCTCACATTTTACGCGACCACTGTTAGAGGAACAGTGTGTATCATTTAGTAAAATTGAGTGCTTCCAAGTGGTACAAAAAAATTCATTCATGTTTTTTCTTGCATGTATAAAAATTCTGATATATTCATTAACCATTCAAAATTATCACAATTGTATGAAGTAAGGGTAAAACGTATACGTTGGCAGGTATGTATTGATAGTTTTCATATGATAGGCACAACCCTAGATGTAAGAAGTAGGACATATTGTATGGATCCACCAGACGTAATTTGATGTTTTCTCGGCTTTACACTTGTTTTTCTGTGACTCCACTGTTTTTTGTATGTACCGTTACCCAGCCAATAGAGGGCAGAGGAAGAAAACCTCACTCAGTCAAAGCGACGTTCGTTGCGTGCCATAAAGCCTAGCATAAAAATAATGCGCAGTTCTTCCGTTGAAATGAACTTTAGAGAACCTTAAGTTTCCCTGAAAATCTGGCAAAAAACAGTGTACCCTTATCCAGTGAGTGAAGAGCAGAGCAAGGCCCTGACTTAGTGCAACACGACCTTTGGGTATGGCTCGGCCTTGCCAATGATAGCAAACACTTTAGCCTCTGAAACGAGTCTCAGAGAGCCTTAGTTGAACCCTAACTCCTCTTTTACTTGTTTCTCTTTAGCTCATATGGGTTTTGCTTATCGATCAGTGAACCTTTGTCATCGTAAGGTAGCCTGGAACATTCGTCTAACAACCGCCCTTACACAACTAGAGCTCTGTTAATCATGTTTAGGAGGTCAATCGCTCAAAAAAAATCCGTAAAGTTACGCATACACTCATCTAATATGGCCGCTGCTACTTATATTACCGGATGTAGATGATAGAAAGTATACATACAGGAACAAGAAACCAGTGGGAAACCAGTGGGAAATCAATGGGGAAAACGACAGAATTTAAGGTAAAAGTGTGCTGCACTTTTAGTCTTTTTATTTGTCCAATAATTTTTGCAATACACCATGCCTAGGAAAAACAAACAAAAAAAACTCTAGAACGGTACCTAGAGAAAGAGAAGGATATTTTTGAGTGGTCTAAAACCCAGAGACAAATTATATATGGAGTCTCTCGAGAAAGTGTTTATTTGCAAGCTTTCAAGATTCCACAAGCCAAGAAATATAAGGGGTTCACTGCCTTTGGACATTTTTTTCTATTTATTCTACGATGTGGTTATTTTAAAGGATGTTTAGGGGTTTGGTGTATGTGAGTAATTTCGGTAATTTGTAACTATATAGTTACTTTCAAAGTAACGCGCTATTTTTTTTTTTGCGTCAGTATTTCGGGGGACGGGGGTAACTGAGTTACACAATAAATGAGGAAACTAGTATCTGTAACTAAATACACGCAGTAATACGCCCAACACTGTTCTTGAGTACCCCGGTCCTTTCAGTTGTTGTTAATTGCCCGCTCTCACGGCATTTGCTGTGTCTGTCTCGCCTCGTCAACGTCTCAGCTTGTGGGGTCTCCGATTACCCTGCCTAGATGCTATTCCAGCTTGGCTGTGTGCCACAAACCCAGCCAAGTTATGTGTTTTTTTCCCCCTTTTTTGTTTAATAGCAGACATTTTGACTTGATGTGGGCATAAAACACACAGGTGTATAAAATAAGACTAATGATAGGCCTCAAGTCTAGTAAGTGGAGTTGGAAAACGTGTCAGTCAGTGCACACACCCATTGGCAATGTCCTGAGACACCCGTACACATTGAAGGCTTTATTAATGTAATCAATCATTAATTCAGATGTAGTTGTTTTCTTTAACATTCCAATATTTCTCCAGTTCGCCGGGAACTGCCTCCATTTATAAATTCACATTAGTTTAAAGCCCCGTGCATACCTAACACCAACCGCATCCATCTGAAATAAACAGCAGGGGAAGTCAAAAAGATGCATTACTCTTACCATTTCATCGGTGTCATTGTCAGGTTGCTAGAGTTTCCTTTAATGTTCGAGGAATGATGACAAGTGAATGCAATTTGATATGTTACCGCGACAACTATTAATGACAACAACACAAAAAGACAACTCCTTACATTTGTGTTGTAATCTGGCACCATTCTCCACAGTAGGGTTGCACTACTGCTGTCGTCTTAAAATATAAGGCTCACACTTCACGCGACCACTGTTAGAGGGACAATGTGTATCATTTAGTAAAATGTAGTGCTTCCAAGTGGTACAAAAAACATTCATTCATTAAAAATCATGTATTTGAATATCAGGCAAGCATACAGGTACTGTACTATCATACCAATGTTAATATTTATTCAAAAAACAATTTAAAAAATGTGTTTCTTTTACATACTGAAAACCATACATAAGGTTGCTGCCATGTTGGTCTGGCATCTTATTGCTTTCTGTGGCACTGGTTTAGACAACAGTGCCATATGGCTGTCAAATATTGCACACTAAAGCTTTTAGAAACACTGCTGTATATGCCGTTGGGGATAATAAGGATATAGCTTTATCTTAACCAGTACCTCATTAAATGAACATCTTCTTGTGTTCTGAGTTAACCTTTACTTGTCACCTGCGTGTCCATGGTAATTGCCATTTTGCTTCTGGTGCACTTTCTGGAAGAAAATGGCATCATTAACGTCCAGTATCGGAAATGTTTACTCATTTTGGTGCTCGGGAACCAAATTCTTCAGGTGTGCGTGGCACAGTGGAACACATCAGGCTGTGTTTTCCCTTTGCCCTTTCTGGTGATGGATTTTCAGCCTCACATACTGGGTGTTCCGGTCACTAGTGTATTAGATTCTGAACACTAAACCTGTTATTTAAAGCTATTCCCCGTACATGATAATAATGTTTGGTGTTTATAATGACAATGATTGTTTTTGGAATTATGTTGCGCTCGCTTTCAGCACAGAAGAAAAAAATGCTAACTTTGTACGCAGAAGAAGAGCCTTGTGGTCTGCACAAAAGAAAATCCATGTGGAAGATCACTATAATAGTGTTCTTTAAATGAAGACAATGCTAGCTTTCCAAAACAGAGGAGACAATACCAATTTTTTATTAAGAAGAAAATGCTCGATTTTTGCAGAGAATATATGATACAAATTTTTGGTGTAGATAAAGACGATTTTCAACATAGAATTATATCGCGCTAGCTTTTGGCACAAAAGAAGACAACGCTAACTTTCTACGCAGAAGAAGATGAAGACAATTGGGGTCTACATAGAAGAAAATAGTTATCCATCTGGAGGAAAACACTATTAGCATTCTGCAAAAGAAGACAATGCTAGCTTCCCAAGAAAAAAGAGACAACACTAATATTTAATGAAGAAGACAATGCTGGTATTCAACGCAGTAGCAGATTATACTAATGTTTGGCTTAGATAAGGACAATTAAGATTTTCCACATGGAATAATGTGACTCTAGCTTTCTGGACAGAAGTATGCAGGCGACAAAGAAGATTTTGGTCCACATGGAAAAAAAAAAGGTTATCCACGTGGGTAGAAAAAGCAACAACAACAAAAAAAACGACCCTAGTTGTCAGCGTTTTTAAACACAAAATATAGACTGTATACATTTTACATATAAGTTTATGCATTTTGCAAGTCAAAGGAACTCAGTGATTTATTCTCCAGAAAAAAAATGGTTCTCTTTATTCTATTATAATATTTACTTTTGGCTAAAAAGGTATGTGTGTTGTTGACAGCAACCTTCTTTTCTGGCAACTTGTTTTATTATGTTTTCTTCCCGTTTTTCTCACTCTTCATTAAATTAAGTCTAAGATGTATGAGATGTATACACTACCATTGTGTGTACAGTAAGATCAAACATCTAGTTGGATCCGCCCATCTCTATCTGTCCCTCACCCCCTCCTACACCCCCCCTCCGGAGGAAAACAAAGCCTATGCAACAAGGACAGTACAAACATCCTCTTTGTTCCTCTATCTCTTTGTTTTCCTTATATCCTCACTGTAAAATGTGGACCTGGAGTGCCACGTCCAATTTCGTTGTCACAATATATCCCATGTTGTAACAATGACAAAAAAGGTATATTCTATTCTATTCTATTCTATTCTATTCTTAATTCATTAAGGTCACAGTTGATCCTAAACCTCCATACAGTTGACGTTGGGTCTGACTCATGACATGCTGAAATTCCCTTAACGAAGATATAAATTCAAATACAGGTATGTGAAAATATGTTTGTCCTATTTACAGCTAGCCAACACTAGATAATTATCAAGGCTGAATCGGTGATGCTTGTTTTGAAATCTTGTAATCTTCCCTGGCAGAAGGGTTCTATCTGCAGGGATGCACTGTTGATGAACTCCATCTACAGACACAAGAAAAAGAAGCCTGTGAAGCCTTCAATCCCAGTGCATACAACAAATCAAAGGGAACCCGTCAGATTTCATTGAAAGTGAACACACGTATGAGTCGCATTCCATTGTGTAAGCAATAAATGTGCACACACGAGCCGTTGAACGGTTTGATTGATCACCTCGCCGCCTTTCAACACTTACACGACCACATCTAAGGCTTTATTTTACCGCACGCCCACACCAGCTTACACATGTTCGGCAAGAGACATTCGGTTTAGACGGAGGCTCAGCTAACAACATTTTAGCCACCTGTGGGTAGGCCAAGCGCTGTGTAAATACCCAGGGGAGAGACGGGATGACTTTAAGCGCCCCGTCAACCTTAATCCAGCAGCACACCAAATCTTCACAATCTTCCACGGATCCATCATCTTCACTCTTTCAGGCAAAGTAACAATTTCAGAAGCACTGCTAAGACAAAATGAGTTTACAAATCCTTGAAATGTTTTTGCCTAGATCAATGTAATATCATGTGTATTTTAAGGCAGTGTTTTTCAACCAATGTACCGCCAGACTTTGTCCGCAGGAAATTGCCCAATTTATCATTGCTAAAAAAAAAAAACATACAGTATATTTTCCAGACATGGGACCAAGTCACACATGTGCAAGTCTCAAGTAAGTCTCAAGTCTTCACCTTCAAGTCCCAAGTAAGTCCCAAGTATTTTTTTCTTGGGCAAGTCAAGTCACAAGTCAAGTCCCGAGTCTTAGATTGCCAAGTCCAAGTCAAGTCACAAGTCATAAAAACAGCGACTCGAGTCGACTCGAGTCCAAGTCACTAAGTCTCAAGTCCCCATGTCTGATATTTTCTTTCTTACGGTGAATAGAAGAATATTATTTACTTTTATTGTCACTCTTTGTAACCATGCACACAGAACAAAATGTCGATACACCTGACCCGTACAGTTAAACTGTAACGAGCCAATGCAGCCGCAGCCAAACAGGGCGCCGCCATTTTAGACCCAACTTCTGTGTTGGAAGTCATTAGGTGACCAAAGCCCCCGATTCCAACCCTTAATGCCGAGCACCAAGCAGGGAGGCAATGAGTACCAATGTTGTAAGTATTAGGTATGACTCAGCCGAGGCTTGAACCAGCGACCGCCCAGTCTCGGAGCAGGCGCCCTACCATCTAGGCTACCTAGTATTTGTGTTATTAATCCGTATCAGCAGTCAGCACGCTTTTTTTATTTTATTTTATTAAAGTAATTCCTCGATTATCGCAGTTAATGGGGACCAGAACCCCTTGCGAAATGTTAAAATCTGTGAAGTAACAATGTCCCCTCATATAAGCCCCCAAGGGTCGAACTAATCTCAAGATAACGTCATTATCGACTGAGAATACTCGCCTGTAACAAAATAACAACGAAAGATCAACAGATACAAACAAAGAAAAAAGACAAAAGTACAACAAAATTGGGGGGCTTAACCTTTCAGTGTAAGACAGCTCTTTAGAGAGCAACTGGCTCGCTGCACTCTAACATCGGGTAATCTCGCACTGGGCCAGGTCTCTGCGTTGATTGAAACACAGACGCTGCCCAACTTATGAACGAGATATGTTCCGGACGATCGTTCGTAAATTGAATTTGTTCGGAAGTATCTTTAGTGCTATATTTTTTATGTTTAGGGTTTACATACGTATGTTTAAGGCGTAGTAACGTGTATTGTTTTGTATTAAAAAAATAAACATTTCATAAAATAATTTGCTCTATGTAGATGAATAAAGTTGAGTTACTTTTGGAAGATGAGCTTCAACTTCAAATCATTTTCTCAACCGCATCAAGCTTTCCTATTCCAATTTCATTTCAAAAGGAGCGACTCGCCTCTTTTTCACACTTCACACCAAGCATATTCAATGGATGCACGAGATATTAAACAATAAAAATGTCAAAGTTCTTAGCAAGCTGGACATAGTATAGACGTTGACAATATAGAATGTTTACACACGAACTAGGAAGAGGAAGCAGATTTGTTTACTTCCGGGTGGATGTTTGGTGACCTCTCACAGTGCTACACGCCAGTAGCGACGGAAAGAAGCACTACAGTAATGTCCTGTACTCGGAAAAAAGTGCACACAATACAAAATCAAACACACAACAATGTCTGAATATTTTTTGACCTAATATGATCATTCTCTCTAATGCGCCTTCACATCTCCACAACCACCCATACCCCTCCATTGTTAATTGCCTACTTCCTTCATCGAAATTGCTCATAATAAACTTACATTTTATTTATGTAATTTCATTTTGTCCATCTCATAACTCAATTACTATTTGAAAGTGCTTTTAATAATCAGAATAATTTGTTTTACGGCTATTAAGGGTTAACTTAGAAGATTTTGGGAACAGATTAAGCGGTTTTCAGTTATTTCTAATGGCGAAAGTTCATTTGACGTACGAAAAAATTTGGATATGAGCTGGATTTGGGACATAATCAATATTGTATATTGAGGGGCTACTTTATTTTACTTGTTTAAGAAGCATTTACATCAAGAAATATGAAAATAAGTTTATAAATATTGTGTGTACTGTATTTAAGTAAACATAACTGTCACGGTTGCCCATGGCGCCCAATTGGCCCCGCCCGTTTGGCGCCAGCTGTGGCTCGTTAACTGATCGTCATCCCTCCTATTTAAGCTCAGAGCTCTCACTCACCCTTTGTCAGTCCGTCAACGAACCTCTGCACCCGTGAGATGTGTGTTTTGACTCTGTCCGGTATCCTGTTTGTGTATCCTGTCCGGTATCGATCCTGTGTATTTTGTCCTATTTTGATATCGGTCTCCGGTCTCCAGTGTCTGGTATCATTCCCGTCTATCTCGTTCTGTCTGATCTCTGTCTCCAGTCTTCCATATCTGTTATCAATCCTGTCAGTCCCGTTCAGTCCGCTATCAACACCATCCGTCCGGTATCGGCTCATGTAACTGGTATCGATCTTGTTGGTCTCTGGCTTCCTGTTGTTCCACGCCAGACTTCTGTCTTTCTTTTTCCGCCTAGCGATCGCCAAATCACTGGCGTTTGTGTTAATGTGCATGACTGCCCCATTCCCGTAAAATAAAGCTTGTGTGAGAAACGTTACGCATCTGGGTCCTCCTCCTGTTCCGGTTCATGACAATAACTTATTATATGGGTCAAGTTGATTAAAAAAATTACATTTTAACACTTACCTAATGTGAAATAACTCACTCCCAGGTAAAATTACTTGTTGATGTCAGTTTAAACCTATACATGTCTCATGAATCCTGATTTGTTTTAAGTTACTTATTTGATCTTTCACATAAAAAAACATCAGTCCACAAATGTGATATGATACCCGTGAGGAGTGAAGGCTCTATGGCTATGTGATGCTGGCAGCCTTGTTTTTTTTTTTTTTTTTTTTTTTATCATCAGCCACCATAGCATTTTTTGACATCTTGTTGCATTGTTAGTCTTTGAAAAAAGATTGAGGAGGAAAAGCTTCAACATCAAAATGTGTCAATCTACCAGAAAATGCATGGAAGGTGGAAAGGAAAAAAAATCAGAACATGTCCCCCCCAAAAATGAGTATGTAATTATGTGTGCACGGAATCCATGCAGGTTCTTTGAAGATGAGTCATCTGGCATTTCGACATAGTGTGTAAGCGTCAAAGAAGATGAACAATGATGTCACACCATCTGATCCAAATCCACAAATTATGATTTGATTGTCAGTTTGCCATGACATGAAATTGAATTTCAGGGTATCTGAAACCAGCTTGCTTCAGCAAGACTGTGGACTAATATGATATTGTCACATCCACAGCTACGGTTTCGCAACAGCTAAAATGCATGTGTCTATATGTTTGTTGGATTTACTTTATGTATCTTGTGTATCCTTTATGTTTTTTTTATATACTGTAGCTGGAATTTGAAAAAATACTGTTTGACTTAAAGGGACATTGTGTGTATTATTTAACTTTCTTTAAAGGTAAGAAAAGACCGAACATAATTAATAAAAAAAACATATTGATTTTAATAATACATTAATTATTGTATAAATGTGTGCTCGTATGTAGAAAAATATGCTTTTATTTTACATAACATGAGCCTCACCTAAAGAAGGCTGACATCATTTTCCACCGTTTTGCTGCTATAGGTACCCAAAAACCTTTTGAAAGGCTGGGAAAATAAATGAATAAGTAAACAAATAAATACATTGATGAAAAATGGTGCAGTTTGGTATCTTTGAGTCTCCACGGTTTGTATTGTTACTTGTTTACAGCAGTCATTTTACTTTTGGTTGTACTACACAATAAAGAAATATATAATGATCAAATAATACAGAGTTTTGCTTTAACAAGTATTGAAATAGTATAAAATGTCACTGCATATATGGTAATAATTACATGAGCTTTCCAGTTACATCTGTTTTACTATTTTAATCATGTCTTTATTTGTTTGGTTGTAGTTAATACATTTAATGATTTTTTTATGTATATGATTGAAGCACTTACTTAAGGGTTGTGTCAGGATGTTTGCTAAAACACTCTTAAATTCCATTGAGTCAGTTAATCCTGCCAATGTTGAAAATATGGTCAATTTGGGAAAATTCCACCATGCACAGGGATACATTTTTCAAACCACACCCATGCCTTATAAAATAGTGTTTCCCAATGCTTTTTTTTTGGTTGACTTCCTCTCCTAAACAAGGCCAGAATACTGTTTGTTTTATTTGATAATTTTGTACTTTGTTTTATTGTAATAAATTACCTCAAACGGTGCTACTCTGCTCCAACGTCAGCATTTGTACTTACACGAAAATAGATGGTTAACGCATGAAGAAGAAAGACACATTTACTCCAGAGAAGTAGGATCCGAACACGTGAAAATTATATATTTACCTACAGAAGTAAATAAAAAAAAGACAAGTAAGAAAAGTTGTCACGACCGGAACAGGCAGTGGACCCAAATGCGTAACGCTTCACACAATGCTTTATTGGGGAATCGAGGAAGTCAGGCGAGGTGGAATAAAACAACAGCGATCCGGTGCTCACTGGGCAGGAAGGAGCAGGAATCCCTCTCAAATGAAGCGTGGTCAGAGATGGGAAGCAAGACGGGCAGCCGGGACGGGGGGAACGGAGAGCTGTCGGAGATCGGGACAAGTCAGGTAACCGGAGATGATCGGGCAGCCAGGGAAAGAAGAGCAGGAAACAGGAACAGGTCGGAACAGAACAGGAGCCGGAGTCAAAAATGCTTGCCTCATGACACAAGTAAGCCAAAGATCTGACAATTAGCTAGTTTTGCACATGTAAACGTACTCCAACTATATATTGTTGGTTTAATTTATCCACATACATTCCCCTTGCTCGATCCCTAACATAAAACGCAAAAAAATAAATTCACCATCTGGTGCGTAATAGCCCCTCTCTCAATTAAATTGTCCCTGTACTTTTTTAACATGAGTATACAAAGTCACTTTTTCAGGTTGATCATTGCCAGCTTAAAATAAATTGGATTATTGCAATATTCTGAATTTGAGATGGACATTTGTGGCATTTTGTAATAAAAGGTATATTTGGATATGTTTCTTACGTTTTATAGACATGATTCAATGTTTTTGCAGCTGTAATAACCAATTCAAAAGGCGGCGCTTTCTCCACCAAGGTCTCTAATTGTGGTCGCTAAGCAGTTTCCTGTTCATAACTCCAAGTTCAAAAGTGTGCCCTTGACCTATAACCTCGCCTTTTGGGTAAGGATGTGGGCAGGAGAGGGTGTGGAACTGGCATAACAATAAATAATACATTTGTCCGACTGTTTCCCATTGCTTCCAATACTGAATCAGATACTTTGGGCAAGGTTGGACTTGTAATAACTCCTCTGTTGGCTTCTTGTGAAGGACATCAAAACACATTCCTTTGGTTGAAACATCTGCTAAAATGACTTGGTCAGAAGCAGAGTGGGGAGTGTGTTTTCATTGGAACAAGGACCCTTTCTGTGGAAGTGGATCCAAACTGCATTTCCAAGCCGAAGTTATCCGTACCTAAATGTTAGCGCTGTAATAGCGCAGCAGCACTTGGAATCACACTCAATATGTGATGGTTGGGGTAACAATGGGAGATTGGCTAGTTTCCTAGTGCCACTCAAACAATTGCAGTGCTAATAAGCGATTCTATGATCCATTAATCTGAATCTCAGTTGCCATTACAAAGTGTCACTTGAATCTCTGTGGCACCATCAGAAGTTCAAATGAGACTGTGGCATGTCAGACAAAAGCTTTCAGTTCTTATTATAAATATATAAATAAATTTGACTTGACTTGACTTGACTTATTTTGGACATATTTGTTCATTTATTTCAAAAGGAGCTCTGTGTGAATGATCTTTCTTGCCTCGTCATATATTTGGAAATGTTTTGTGAAAACATGGGTCAAAGACAAAGAGAACTATTTACATACGGTATATCATGAATAAATCATCACACATGATATCGTTCTCCGGTCTTCAGTGTCTTGTATCATTCCCGTCTATCTCGTCTATCAAAAAACAAAAAGCATTTAAGCAATTTGATCCTGACCACGGTGCATTCATTTTAAAAGCAATTGCTTTGCACAATTTTTGTGATTTCTGTTGTTTTACTTTTGTTAAATTGTACTGGTTTTTTTGTTTCTACAATTTCAGACAAAATGTAAAATAGTAATTTAATACTTAAAATGAGCAAAATTTCACCTTTGCTGGTTTCCTGACTACTTGAGTCAGTAAACATAAATGCACAGGAATGGGCACAAACTTCTAAGATTTCTTCTGATGAGTAAGAATACACACACACACACTCACACACAAACACACACACACACACACACACACACACACACACACACACACACACACACACACACACACACATACACACATGACACTATTAGAAATTATCGGATACACTGGGCTCCTAAAAAATAGAATTCAGCAAATTTACCTGATTTGCAATTCAAGATGAATATTTGAAAATACCTAAATTGACTACACTTATGACCAGCAAACTTTATTTTGAAAGTTTTTTCATTGTGACTTATTTTACGAATTTTTTATTCAAGGCTTTTACACTACATGAATCAATTTACATTACTTCTTGCATATAAGGAAGAATTGTGTTGTACTTTTAAAGTTAAGTCACATTTATTTGTGATGCCCTTAATCACAAAATATCTCAAAGGACTGCAGAGGTTAAAATGATACCGTCCCATGATCTTAAACCAACATGCAAGGAAAAACTCAAAACCTCAGCACAAGGAAAATACAAAACATTCAGAAGGGGCCTCACAATGTCAAGATTTGCCAATTGCCCTCAACTGCTCTCAATCGTTCAGCCCCAGCTGCCACTCGTTCCCTAATTGGTCTTCCTCCTATCTAAACACGTCATTCTCGTTCACTCCTGGTTCGTCCGTCTTCGAACCTAAGCGCATGCAAGGCAAGCACTTTTGACTCTGGCTCCCGTTTTGATCCCGCCCTGTTTCCTGGATTGACCCCTGATCCAAGCTCCGTTCTCCTGTCCCGGACACCCAAATTCTGATTCTGTTTCCTGTATCGAGCATCAATAAAAGCTCCGTTCTCCTGTCCTGATACATGTATCCTGATTCTATTTCCTGTATCGGTCCCCAATCCATGCTCAATTCTCCTGTCCCGACTACCCGTTTCCCGATTCAGTTGCCTGTATCGATGCCCGATCCCTGACTTCCCGCTTGTCCCGGCGACCCGACTTGTTCCGATCTCTGATCACGCTCCGTCTCCCGTCCTGGCTGTCCGACTTGCTTCGATCTCCAACCACACTTAGTTTGCGATGGCTTCCCGCTCCCACTGGCCAGCGAGCACCAGATCGCTGTCTTTTTCCTCTTGCCCTGACTTCCCCGATCCCATAATAAAGCACTGTGTGAAACGTTACGCATTTGGGTCCCCCGCTTGGACCGGTCGTGACTCACAAGTGGTATTCCCCCCTTCCAGGATAACCAGGAGGAAATGGAACAACTGACCTGGGTCATTCCATGTCAAGTATTTAAAATCCCCCCCCCTATTCAATTGCAGGTTCTTGGAGTTGAGTATCTTGCTCAGGGATACCTCAACAAAGTCACAACAGACTGGGATCAAAGTGAGTCAACGCACCACCAGTGCTCTGAAATAAAACCCTAATGAAACACCCTTCCAAATGTTAGCAAGTGCAAAATTAAAATTGCCCACGACTAAACTGCAAAGTAGATTTGGAATGGACCATTAGTCCCTCTCTAATTCAAAGACAAGAGATTCTTCTGTGTACTGTACCTTTGTATGGCAACAATACAGACCATTCATTCGTTCATAATGTTTCTGAATCTTTTGCAGTATCACAAGTCAAGCAAGGTATGTGTTAATTAGTATAACCAATAATTTAATTATCACCGATTTTTAAGACAGAGATTTTTAAGATACATGGAAACTGTATTGAGTAAACAAGAACACTAATAAAAAACGGTTAATTCGTACGATGTAAATGTAATTTAAAGTCAAATTGTTTCACACAAATATAAAATATGTTGTTGAGGTTTTTTATTCAACATGCATGTTTTCTACTTGAGTTTGGTACTCATCAAAACCCCCATGAAGAACCAAAACAGCATTATTTGCCCATGTGAACTAAATACATTGCCCTCTTTGTTCCCTTCCATCTCCTAATGCCGAGGACTGCTAAAATCCTTGAAACCCATCCAAGTCTTGGCCATGTGTCTCCTCCAACTGGCGTGCAATGATATGCAAAATTCCTGATCAGCTCCACAATAAAAGGCAAACAAAGAATTGGTCAAACCGCGTGTCCCTGAATAGGGGCTAACGTTGCCCAAGGAGGGGGTAGCTTTAAAGGAGTTATTTTGGTGTCATAGTGAGGCTATGCTAAATTGGTTTGGTAGGCTGGCAACTGTACAAGGAGGTGGTCCCCAAAGCATGGCCTGCGGACTGCATGCAGCCCATTTCCACATTTGGTCAGAACCCCTCAACAATAGCAGGGAGCATTTTGACGCAAATTGATCATTTTGTTTGAGAAATAACTCAAAGTCCAGACGTAACACGGGTTACAGCGGTGAAAGTGCCAAAATCCTACCACTGGAAAACCAGTGACATAGATGACACAAGAATGAAATTAGGATTTATTTCAGTACCACACTGCTTTAGCCACAGTACCCGAGATGAATGTTAATTTAATTGTGCATTTCACATGTTATAATTTATTCTACACTCGAAATGACATTCATCTCTGATAACGTGACCAATAATTGTGATATAAGGACAATTTTAATGCCTTTTTGCACCTATACCACTGGTGGACCAGTGCTCTGACAACTCTTTCCACGGATTCTCAATGGGATTGAGGTCTGGACTTTGACTAGGCCATTCTAACACCTTGATATGTTTTTTTGGTGAACCATTCCATTGTAGCTTTTGCTTTATGTTTTGGATCTTTGTCTTGTTGGAAGACAATTCTTCGTCCCAGTCTCAAATATTTTGCGTACTCCATCAGGTTTTCTTCCAAAATAGTCCTGTATTTGGCTCCGTCCATCCTCCCATTAATTCTAACCATCTTCCCTGTACCTGCTGAAGAAAAGCAGGGCCAAACCACTATGCTGCCACCACCATGTTCAACTATGAGGATGGTGTGCTGAGGGTGATGAGCTGTGCTGCTTTTACGCCAAACATAACGTCTCATATTGTTGCCAAAAAGTTCGATTTTGGTCTCATCTGACCAGAGCACCTTCTTACACATGTTTGGTGTGTCTCCCAGATGGCTTGTGGCAAACTTTAAATGACAATTTTTATGGATATCTTTAAGAAATGGCTTCCATAAAGGCCAAATTTGTGCAGTATACAACTGATTGTTGTCCGGTGGACAGATTATCCCACCCCGGCTGTAGACCTCTGCAATTCATCCAGAGTGATCACGGGCCTCTTGGCTGCATCTCTGATCAGTTTTCTCCCTGTATGAGCTGAAAGTTTAGGGCGACGGCCCGATCTTGGTAGATGTGCAGTGGTCTGATACTCCTTCCATTTCAATATTATTGATTGCACAGTGCTCCTTGGGATGATTAAAGCTTGGGAAATCTTTTTGTATCAAAATCCAGCTTTAAACTTCTCCGCAACAGTATCTCGGACCTGCCTGGTGTGTTCCTTGTTCTTCATGAGTTTGCTGCACTGAAAGTAAAGGGGCTGAATAATTTTGCACACCTACTTTTTCATTTTTTATTTGTTAAAAAGGTTTAAAATATCCATTAAAGTCTGTGCCACTTCATGACTTTGTCCCACTTAGTGTCTATGCTTCATACGAAAGTGCAGTTTTATATCTTTATGTTTGAAGAATGAAATGTGGCAAAAGGTCACAAAGTTCAAGGGGTCCAAATAGTTTCGCAAGCCACTGTATTTAATAAATAGTACTATTATTTATTTTATGACTTTTTTTTCTGTGAAGAATCTAAAAGACTGTTATTTGGTTACAATATATTTCAGAAATAGTCTTATTATTTATTTTGTGACTGTTCGTCCACAAAGGATCGAGAAGGTTATTTAATTGTGGCTCTCTGGAAAACAATAAGTGTTTACATTTAGGCACTCGAGTCACGGTTACCATGGCGCCCAATTGGCCCCGCCCGTGTGGCGACAGCTGCAGCTCGTTGACAGATTGGCTTTCCGTCTATTTAAGCTCAGTGCTCTCACTCTTCCTTGGTCAGTCCGTCAACGAAAGTTTTGCCCCGCAAGACGTGGGTTTTGACTCGGTCCTGTTTCCTGATGGTATTTCCTGTCTGCTATTGTTCCCGTTTAGTTTGTTCTGTTTATTTTGATATCCTGTTTTGATATCAATCCTGTCTGTCCTGTCTTGTCCGGTATCGACCCCATCTGCCCGATATCTGCTCTGGCAATTGGTATCGATCTCGTCGGCCTCTGGCTTCTTGTCATTCCCTGCCAGATTGCTGCCTCACTTGCATGACTCCCCATTTCCCGTAAAATAAAAGTCTTGTATGAGAAACGTCACGCATTTGGGTCCTTGACAATTTCAGCATTCGACACACTTTTTGTGTTACATATCGACCCCGGCTCCTCAGAGAAGGGTAAAGTTATGTGGTTCTCATAGGAAAAAGTTTGGGGACCCCTGGTACAAAGGATGCGCATGGACGTTTTCAAGCACTGGTACTTACGTCTGGATGTTTGGATACGCTATCTTCAATTGAGTCGGGTGTCACTCCTTCGCCGGGACGTGTCACACGAGCACCCGAACGCAACTTTCACAAAGCGTAACGGGTGGGCAGGGGGGCGGCTGTCTTCTGTGACTGAGGGGCCCTAAGCCAGTTAATGATAGCAGGCAGCAGAAGCCCCACAGATGGCTAATCTAACCATTGTCTTCCTTTCCTCGTCCCTTCGAGCAAAGTTTACCACCCCACCCCCCATGCAGCATGCTACTTTTACCCTTATTCCTACCAATTCTAATCTTGTTTAGCAACATAGTAGGATGTCGAATGGCTTATCCCCCTCCTTTTGTTTCTTTCCCTGAAATGGTGGGTGAAGGCAGTTATCTTCAGTGGTGTCAAAGGAGAGATCGGCCCCGAGGTCGTGGGCGAGAGGGCGCCGCCAGGGAATTTTCAGACCGTCTTTCAAGGCGAGTTCGTGCCCTCATCCTAATTAGCAATTATACTTCAGTGTTTTTTGCATCGGCTAATATGAGCGGGATGATGGATGTGGTGCTGACATGCTCAGACTCCCGATGCTGCCCTCCCGCCGGGCGGGTCAGCCTTCCTCTTCTCTCATATCATCTGTCAGTCTGCATCCATCGTGTCGAATGCGGCTACTGTCTTACCCGCTGATTCCGCAAGAATTTCTTTCTCTGGATGTTCGAGCGTCTGTGTGTGACAGATGCCAATGCGCCATGTTCATGGACAGTGTTAGGAAATAAACTATTAAATTGTACCTTTTACCAAATTGTTCGAATTAGTTATCTGACTCCATTAACCAAGCATAACCTTCATTCACCTAACAATGCATGCTCGTTTCTTTTTGTGAAAAGACGGACAAGAAACCGGCATTTCCACACGGGAGCAGATTTAATTTTTTAAATAATAATTAAGTAAATTCCATCGAATTAGTCGAATTAGCCAAATTATTGTCGCTCGAGTCTTCGTCTTTCTCTCATTCTCCCTCTTGATCTTCTCCTTTCTTGATCTTCTGAAGTACTCCCGGCCCATGTTTTTTCCGCAAGCGGGCTCCTCCCATGGGTGTGTCAGGAAAAGGCCCCACGTGGCCCGACCGTCTCGGAGAAGAGCGTTGCGATGTCTGTCCTTGTGCGTCTGGCCTCCTCCGTCAGAGTCCTGTTATCAACAGAACTAAACAAAACATTCGCATTCATAACGGCGTGACCTGAAGCTTACTCAGTGAAAATATTTATTGCACTCGATAAATGTACTTTGTATTTGATCGTAGGAAATCCCCCATAGTAAAATATATAAACTCCTTCAACAGGAAAAACTGTTTTTTTTCAGTAAAAAATATTTATGAAAATACAAGCTTACATTTTATATCAAGACTACCTATCCAAATAGAAAGCTCTATATTGTATACTGTATTACATAGCGAGAAATTGAGCTTTTTAGTGATAAAAAATTTACGGTTGTCCTTGTAAATATCTTAACATTTGTTGTCGGATCGGGCTGGTATCTACAATTAAACCCTAAGTAGCTATCTTGTTGGCTACTGGTCCGCCTGTATGTTTGGGACTAGACACAGGTGTTTCCATTCACTAAACTATTATACTATTATAATAGTATAATAGCATTATAATTATACTATTATACTATTATAGTTATCCTTTATAAGGACATTTTGAATAGAACACATGGTTTGGTCATTAATCATTCCACTGCCACCCCAGTTTTTTTGTTTTATTTTTACTACTGCATTTCCTGTTTCTGGTTTTGGTATTTGCTTTTGGTTTGGACATTTTTAGGTTTGGCTTTGTTTGAACATTTTTTTGTGAACTCTTGTTTGATTTCCACTTTGTATATCCTCTTGTTATTTAAAATACATTTACATAATGACGTTATTTTTCCAGTAACTGGGTAATCCAACTAATTTCCCCGTTACTGTTACTGATGGTCAAAAGCTGTGCGTTACTTTAACTAAACTGATACAAGACATGTTGTTGTGGGCAGGTGTTAACTTTCGTATCACTCGCAAGTAAACCCTAACATAGGACTGTAAATATTAGGGGAAAAACCGCCCATGCTTCCCTGTTGAGGCTGCTGACACCGCCTCCCGACCCCGGTTAAGCGGAAGATAATGGATAGATCGATGGATGGAGTATGAGTTAGTTCTGGGAAACTAGCCCTTAAAAAAGGCTGGGTTTCTTTTCACCTCTAACATAATCCCAAATCAAATTAAAAAGAACACTGCGTGACATTAAGCTCATCCGAGTGGTGAGGAAAAAAAAAAAACCTTCATGCATTCAATAAACAATATTGACTTGCATGGTAATTAAAAATACATAAGCCATCATATAAAAGTGCATGATTTTTTTCAATACTTGCAGGTCAAGATATTTGGGCTTATTATACATAACATGAGGCTCAGAAGCTGACATGAATGTCCTCTATCTTGCCTCTAAGGGGACACAAAAAAACTTGAAAGGCTGGCCAACCAAATGAGAAAAAAAAAATGTTTGGTTTGGTCACTTTGGGGACTCTCTAGGTTTTTTTCTGCTCGTTTTCAGTTCCACGACCAATTCAGCTACCGTTAGCGGTCAAACCATTGATTAGAGTGTCCCTTTAAAGGAAATGGACGCTCAATCAAACAAAATGCAGACTTCTTTTTCAAGTTACTTTCACATTTTTTGTGTGAGTTAGAGTAATTTAGTGGTAAAATGTCACTCATCTCAGTATTTTGTTCAGTATTGAAAATATGTAAATGCCAACAGCAACTATGCTGCTCATCGTTTTACTTTTGTTAGCATACATATCAAAGCATTTTCAGATCCTTTTTACCCCGCACGCTAATAGGACGCGTTGCCATTTATACAGATTTGAATAAGTGGATAAGTAGCACAAAAGCTCAGAGAGAATAGGGAATGACTCGGATCGCTTTCATGGGCTGCTGAAAAGGACATTGTTGCCGTCCGACCCTGCCGCTGATTCGCGCAAACCCGGGGAACGGAGATTACAGGCGACGACAGAATCCACTTAACACATTTTGTTTTGTGTTTCTATCTTTTCTTCCCCTCCTGTTTGCTTGATGTGGGATGTATGAAAAGGAGGAATTACCGGCAAACGGGATTTGCGGCCAGGTATCGGCACGCCTCGACATCAAAGGCTGCCGTCGCCCTTTGAAGTTTGAGCGTGACGGGCAACACTGTTGTCGTTCCTGACGTTAAAAAAACAAAAAAAGAACCCTTCCTTACACATGGAACCGACAACTGCCTCTGAGCAGGGGTTGAAATCGGGGATTTGTGTTATTCGCAGAATCCGGTCGTCCTTATTTCTATGCCGCTTATCCTATTCGAGGTCGCAGGGGGCCGGAGCGTATCCCGGCTGAGTTGTGGCAAAAGAGGGATTAGACCCTCAAACGGTCGCCGAGTCAGTCAAAAGGGCACATAAAGGCAGGCAAACATTCAAACATGCGTTAATACAGAGACCCCTTGCTACGTCACGCTTCGGTTATAGCAGGTTCACTGAATTGAATTGACTTTATTGTCATTGATATTAACGTATCGTGCATTGTGTTCGAAGTACACAGCACGGAGCAAATGCTATCACAGGGGCAGGTTGTGTGGGGTAGGCGTGACTCTCTGTGTGTGTGACTGTGATAGGCTGGTATATGCTGTCAGTCAAAAAGCATAAGTAAATATGTTCACCCAAAACAAACTGGGACCACTAGCTTTAAGCGGCTCGTTACATTGAAAAAAAAAAAGAATCCGACTCAGCAAAAAGTTAGAAGCGCACAAAGAAATGGTGATTAAATAGATTTAAATAGATGTATACAAACACATACACACTTTAATATTATTACCACTATTGTGTGAGGAGCCCCACCCTCACAAAAGTGAATTTGAAACCAGACAAAATGGGCGTACAACTGCTTATAATAGAATCTGTAGTAAAGAAGGTGGCGGGGTTTTTTTCTTTCTTCCTATTGCTCTTTTTTGGCTAGTCAAAATGTCTGAACCAGTTTCTGCCTGCACTCGAGAAAATACACTTTCGGCACCACCAGCAAATGCTCCATGGATTGTTATCGTGTCCAGGAAGTGACTGAGGCGGCGGTGGGGAGAAAGCAAAAACGAGGCTGCAGTTCTGGCCTACTGTTATAGCTAAGCTAACAACCCTCTCAAGCCACCCCTCGCGCGCCTGTGTCTCACCAATGCTAGATGCATTACCCATGAAACAAATGACCTCGAGCTACGACTTGTGGGGAACAGGCTAAATTTGGGATGGTGGTATTTTAATCAAAGACTTGATTCAACAGGCAATCCTCCGCTCTCTAAATTGCTTTCTTGCATTGAAAAGAGAAGCCTTCCAATTCCGGTGTACTTTTGTGTAATGGAAATCTCATCTCATCTCATTAGCTGTACCGCTTATTCTTATTAGGGTCGCTGGGGGGCTGGAGCCCATCCCAGCCATCTCCGGGCAGTGGGCAGGGGACACCCTGAACTGGTTGCCAGCCAATCGCAGGGCACAAGGGGACAGACAACTCACTCGCTCAGTCACACCTAGGGACAATTTGGACCAGCCAATTCACCTGAGATGCATGTCTTTGGAATGTGGGAGGAAACCGGAGTGCACGGAGGAAACCCACGCAAGCACGGGGAGAACATACAAACTCCGCACAGTATGGCCGGTAGCTGGATTTGAACCCACGCAGGAGGTTCCCACGACCTCAGAACTGTGCTGCACACGCGCTAACCACTGCGCCGCCGTGCTGCCCGTAATGGAAATAAAGAACATTTATTCAACTGCTATTATGTGCTCTGTGTTGCTATTTGTATATTTATAGTTGTCATTTTGTTACAGTCATATACTCTCAGTCAGTTACTTTGACTACCATTAATAAGTACTGTTGTTCGTTGTTTTGACTATTACATCATTGTCACTTTTGGCCAATCATGTTGCTGTTCATTTATTTCCACGCCCCTTGGGACTGATCTGCTTTTTAGAATCTTGTCGATTTCATAAAAAGAGAAGACTAAGGTGAGGGCCTTAGAATGGGGGGAATTCGTTATCTTATCTGCCTCTCCCCGCCCTCCTTGCAAGTTCAAAATCCACTGGTGTTTCCTCTCTTTATTTTGTGTGTATTAAAGTATAAACCTATCAGGCGCGTAACTGAAAAACAGTAAATAGGTATGATAAGATAAGATAATCCTTTATTCATCCGGAAATGGGGAAATTTCTTTTGTTACAGCAGTAAAACAAAGAATCATAAATGACAGCTAATTTCCCCATTGCGGGACGAATAAAGGAGTATCTTATCTTAAATAGGTAGAGATAATAGTTATTTCAATTCAAAAAGTAGTTCCGTTACCCCTTAGTTTACTGTCACAAAAAAGTAGCGGATTACTATGAGTAAGTAAGCAACTAGGTACAACTTAGCACGCATCGAATCTGACCGCGTAATACTGCTTTGAAATAGGTAATGATAAGAGAAATAGAACAAAATGTGCTCACCAACCCGTGGAAGCAGTGACCCCTGCATATTTCTTGGCCTGTGCAATCTTGAGAGCTTTCAAACAAACACATAATGGAGACACGATATATCCATTTTATCGCTTTGCTTCAAACTACTCAAAAGTATCCTTCTCCATTTCTGGGTACTTTGTTTTCTCCTGTCATGGTGTAGTGCAACAAAATGTAAGACATAAAAAAGCCAGATTTTAGAATAGAATAGAATATACCTTTATTGTCATTGTTACAAAATGGGTTGAACATATTGTGACAACGAAATTGGGCGTGGCACTCCAGTTTCACATTTGACAGTGAGGATAAAAGAAGGCAAAGAAGATAAAGGAACAAAGAAGATAAGGTTATAATTTACCCAATATGAAGGAACAAAGAAGATAACGTCATAATTTACACAATATTTACACAAGAAATGTGGGCATTTGGATGTTACATACAGTTTTGGGATCGTATTAGTGCAATATGCGTTAAGTGCAAAAATAGTCAACTTTGTGCAAAAAAATTGTCAACATTCTGCAGAGTGAGCATATGCATTAATACAGTTTTACATCTGTATGAGGTAGTGTGTTTGCAAGAGTTTCAGTTTGTTGTGCGGTGTGTGTTAAGGGTGGTAATGGCTCTGGGGAAGAAACTGTCTCTGAGTCTGTTTGGTTTTATTTTGTGCGACCTGTAGCGCTTAAAATGAGTGGTGCTGGGTTCCTCCCTTTCCTCCTGCAGTCCAGTATGAGTTATTTTGTTTTATTTTAGCAAACTTTCACTGTAAATTCTGTGCTTCGTTACCCCATTCTTTTTCTGTTTGTTCTTCCTGTTTAAGCGAAGCCCACCTCTCCACGTGCTGTCTATCATATAAACTGACCCTTCTGATTTCAGTGTTATATGTTATGGTCGTAATTTTGACTCAGATGCAAGTATATATGGTAGGGGGAATAGCTCCATAAGGAGAAATTCAACCACCTCTTCCTATTTGCTTGAGATGGGCCCCTGTGGTTAGTTGTGCTTTGTCGCTAAATATAAACAAGCACTGTAATGTATGATCTTCATTGAATACGTTGCAGAATAATGCAGTAATGCTCCATATAGCAAATACAGTAGAGTTACGATATTTATTTTACCACGATACTGTAATCATTTCTGGAAAAATTACTTGCGTTAGTCCCTGGCAATTACAAAGAAGGATATCATCCACATTTATACCTCGAAAAAAAACGCGTTACCATCTTGATCCTATGTTAATGCACAACATTCTCACATGCTTCCTAATGAGCTAGTGATGTTTAAATAGGATCAGATACATGTATGCCTCTCGTGATGTTTTTAGAGCCGTGTGGGAAATAGATAATGACATTTAAGTTACTGGCAGATTCTTCTTCAAACATTCGAAGTTTACTGAGTGTCAAGCATTCTGTCTCTTAAGTTCAGGAGGTTATCTGGCCAAATACCTCCAAGGTGGCTTCTGGGTCAAAGAGCATCTCACCTTGATATTTTGTCATAGCCAAACTGGTGGTCCTTAGTTTAGAATGCTTCAGAAACCTGTGCAAAGTCAGTTGTAAGGTTTTTTTTTTGTTAATAACAAAATTAATAAATAAAATTAAGAACTGGGGTCTCAAACCCGTAGCCCGTGGCTAGCTGCAACCCTTGAGATGCAAATTTGAGGCCCCCACCGTATATGACAGTTATATTTAACCAATGGATGTCACTGTATTCTGTTGTGCAACCAACAAAGTGTCAAACATCGCAAGAATACAAAGCCCACACTCAAACTTACCATAAAACACTTTTCTTTTCTTTTAAAATCAGGTTTTTGTCTTTTCTGCTACCAGGAGCAGCAAGCACAGTTGAAATAAAGTAAAAAATCAGTTGAACATTGCTGGCGATTGTGGACGTGCACAAATCGTCTAACAAACAATGAAAATAAAGCTTTGATTCGTTAAGCGACAATACAAGTACAGTTTCTCTTATCACACAGCGCGTACAAAGCATATGGGCCCCCAACACACTGCCATACAGTGTCACATGGTCGACAGAGGAAACAAAACAAGAAACAAAGTGCTTTGACAAAGATTTGTTTAAAGCCCCCTCCGCCAGTAGTTTAGTTTTAATATATAATATTGAAATCATTCTCAGATGATTGATACTCACGAAAGAGCTGCACCAAAGCCTTTAAATGGTTGGGAAAAAATTTTTTTTACTTTTTTTTTCCCCAGGGACGATGCTTCTGGAAACATATTCATACAATATGATAATGATTGAATTAACAACCCTGCATACAATGACTGTACCGAGAGCAGAAGCTGTAGGATAGTTACTTTCCATTTTGATGCTCTGCTTGTGCTTGTTTCCCTGATCCCTTGAGGCCCCATTGTACCAACTTAGGACGACTTGCACGGTGTCAACCATGAGTCTGTTCCAGACCGTGTTTTTGTTTATCGTTTTCTGCCTTTCCCCCATGCGCAGAGCATCATTTGTTAATTAATTCCTTTACCCTCGAAAAAGTTGGCAACTCAGCTCTCGTGTCCGGGCCTGGGTCCACATTTGTAAAACAAAATTTTCTTAAAAGTCTGGTGCGTCATTTGAGGTGTCTTTTTAACGTTGAAAGAAGAATGTTTTTATTTATTAGGTGGGTGTTAACCACTTTCAAACCAAGTTCAAACAGCCTTTATAATATATGCGTTTATCTTAATTTTAGCACAGGTGTTCCAGGACTCGCAACGCATTAGAAAACAGGAAAAGGGAAGGGTGGACAGTGATTTCATGCTTGTTCAAGGGTTTTTTGTTAGTGTAGCTGGAAGGTGGTAAAAGTAAGAAAAGGCCTTTGTTAAATGCAGTTCAAACATATACAAACCTCAAAAATATAAAAAAAAGAATATCTTTTTTAGTATTTGAGGAATGAGCTGACTTAAGCTGTGATCATGACTTTAACTAAGGAGATGGTGGCAGGGAGTTGCAAAAATTAAGCTTGCTGACACAACCTTTATATTTAAAACTTGACCAAAATGTATAATGTAATGATGTCTTCCTTTATGTGTAATGCTTTGATCCACGTTTCCTTTTTGCTGTGTCTATCTTGCTTGTTTCCTTCTTAGTGGCAAAATGAATAACAATGCTTTACTTGGACTTTCCTGGCTCTCATTATTTATCATTGACAACAACAACATTATACTTCCGAGAGCCATTTTACACAAAACGTATTTGTCATTTGGTACAAACATCCAGAGAGGCTACTCTTTTTTCTGAATTCAAAATATTGTAAAAGCGCCAGTTTCAAGTTTATTTCTTAAATATTTCATATTTCTCTCACAAGCATATATAGTGTAGTGTATTTTTCCTTTCCAAATTACACAAAATTTAAAACATATGTGATATTTTATCTCTTTATTCATATAATGCATTTGAATATATTTTAATAAAACGGTAAATAAATGAAAGTATAGATAGATAGATAGATAGATAGATAGATAGATAGATAGATAGATAGATAGATAGATAGATAGATAGATAGATAGATAGATAGATAGATAGATAGATAGATAGATAGATAGATAGATAGATAGATAGATAGATAGATAGATAGATAGATAGATAGATAGATAGATAGATAGATAGATAGATAGATAGATAGACAGATAGATAGATAGATAGATAGATAGATAGATAGATAGATAGATAGATAGATAGACAGATAGATAGATAGATAGATAGATAGATAGATAGATAGATAGATAGATAGATAGATAGATAGATAGATAGATAGATAGATAGATAGATAGATAGATACTGTAGATAGATACTGTAGATAGGTAGATACATAGATACTGTAGACAGGTAGATAGGTTGATAGATATAGGATTGCTACAAATTCATGAAGACACACAAGTAGTGGGAAAATACCGGAGGATTTCTCATTTGTGTATATTTGTGCCAACACTTGTAAAATGTAAAACTTTCAATATTTACTGAAATCCTCTATATTAGGATTTGGAGTCATGTTTACTTGTATACTTTGAGTTCAAGAGTGAATAATTTATTCTTTACATTCAGGAATATCTTTTTTCCGGGGGATTTCACATCTGTGTATATTCGTGCTACCACGTGTAAATAGTTACTTGCTATATTTACGATACTGACTACTCAATATTAAAAATTGGATTCATATTTACTTGTATAATTTGATTTCAGAAGTGATTTTTTATTTGTTACATTAATTGTCATGTGTTTGCCTTACTACAAGTTCAATTTAAAAACACAACACGGATAAGTCTTTTCCAGAATTGTTTAATCCATAAAAATATACAGTATATTAATAAATACAGAGCAGTTCTTTTTCAGTGTATATAATTGTTCTTATGATTATTGTATAATATTTCTGGGGCTGTCCTCTTGCATCCATTCAAAATGTGTTACTCAGTTTGGACTATTTTTGAACTCCTAAGTACTGTGATCTGGTTTGTTTTGTTTTGTATGGACCGGGATGAAAACTGTAGACGGTACAGAGTGTGGAATGAATCTCAATATATTTTGATATGGGGTCCAAATAGTGTTTTGTTTCCAGCTCGAAAACACAAAATGCATTTTTATGGTATTTTGTATGCAGAGTCTAGCCGTCAACATGAATAAAATGTATACGTGCCGTAGCTCCTATCAAGGAGATCCAACAATGCCGCATAGTATTCCAACAGCATATTCAGTTATTTTGAAAGAGATGAAAAGTGCCTAGCAAATTTATTGCCTTGTTGATTCTTCGTAAAAAATCGGATTATTTACGAAAAATCAACAACATGTGAGACACAAATGTGAAAAGAAACCAAATGTATTCAACACTGATTGTTGTACTAACAAATACATAATTTGAAAAGAAGGTGTTGCAAAAATATTGTCCCGCATTTAGGTAATACTTTGTACAACCACAATCACAGCAACAAGTCTTTTTGGCTATACCTTTATTAGTTGTGTACATCTTGAAACATATATTTGGGCAAATGTATGCAGAGTACACTAATAGTTATCTTGTGGACATATTGTCCCACATCAGTTGTGTGTGCCTTTAGATAATTCAATGTGTTCATGGCTCTCTTTGTTGTTCCTCTGATTAGTTGTATTCTTGTTTGAGCCAAAGGTTTAGAGCAGGGGTCGGGAACCTATGGCTCCCGAGCCATATATGGCTCTTTCTATGAGTACCTGTGGCTCAGAGACCAATTTGATTGCACGAAAATTTCTCCATCTTGTTCAAAACCGGACTTGTCTATACTATTCAGGTACACGTGAAGCCAAACCAAAGCTGATCCTAAAGGCAACACTTCGCAGTATATATAGGGCACGTTTTTTACTACAATTTACAGTCAAGGTGTCACACGAAAAAAAAAGGGGGAAAAAACTCGTTTTGGCTGTACAACGCTAAAGAATCCATTATTTAAAAGTTCACTATATAATCAGTGTTCAGTGTTCAGATACTTTATGATGAATCCACAGAACTGTAAATACGCCAAAACACCGGAAGAGAACTTAGTTATTTGATTGGGTGAGTGGGAGGGATGGGTGGAGCTATGCAAAAAGTACAAGCATTCCCTCCCATCTCTCGCCAAAGGTAAGCACATAAGGCTCCCTATTCTCAGAATGTTGTGACGTTTTTATAAAATAAATGCTTGCATCTGGTTTTGAAACCAATATGTATGAAAAAAAGGGTCAAAAGGAGTTTAACCGATCTTGAGTTATTGCAAGAAAGAGACAAGTTTAAAGTGGTCTGTTTGTTGAATTTGGGACAGGGGCTCTGGCATTATTCTCTTTTCATAATTTTTATCAAATCATCAAAAATAAATGTGCTGAAGACTAAGCTTTTGTCTGGGGCGCCGGTTTAGCAATTTAGTAAATTTGTCTCATTATATATGGTGTGGCTCTTTCCCAAAATAAAATTAATATTTTTTGCTTTTATGGCTCTTTGAGTCAAAAAGGTTCCCGACCCCTGGTTTAGAGGGACATCCAGGTCTTGTTAGGTTTGCAGTGGTTTTATGCTTACTTTATTTTAATAGAACTATTCCACACTGGACTTGCCTGGTATTTTATTTGGTCTTCATGCTGCTGTCTGTTCTCCAGCTTCTTTTTTCATAGACCTCTGATCCCATCACAGAGCAGGTACATTTAAAATGAGACTTCATGGAACACAGGTGCGCTCTGTTTGTCACTGTTAGGGCCCGGTCACACAGCCGTTTGCGTCTGTATCGCGGGTAAAATTTTGCGTTTTGTTTTTGCCCGTGGTTGCCCGCGATGGAAAATGCGCAAAATTGGCCAACCCGCTGTTCATCGGTGGTATGCCCGCAAAACAGACGCCGGCGACTGTTCCGCTTCCTCATCGCGTCATTTCTGCGTCATTTTCTCGTGTGGACCACGGGTATAAAAGCTGCCGAGCCAGCGTTATGCCGAAATATGCATCCTTGCCAAGATTTGCATCACCTCGCTACTACAACCACTTTTACCTCATTTTATCTCACTTTTAGGGAATGTAATGGCGAACATATAACCAAATCCACTTCGTCTTGCATTTGTTGGGAATGTAATACAACTTAAACCGATCCGTCTTTGTATTTGTTGTGAATGTAATCGAACGGTAATGCACGCCGTATACAAATCACTTTTGAGCAGGTAACATGTTTATTTTGCCTTTTTCTATTCAAATCGCTTGTATTGAAACTGTTATGCACTCTACCATAAAGCTTATTTCTGCATAATAAGCTTTACGGTAGAGTGCGTAACAGTTCTCAAAAGTGATTTATATACGGTGTGCATTACCGTTCGATTACGTTCACAACAAAAACAAAGACGGAATGGTTTATGTTGTATTACATTCCCAACAAATGCAAGACGAAGTGGATTTGGTTATATGTTCGCCATTACATTCCCTAAAAGTGAGATAAAACGAGGTAAAAGTGGTTGTAGTAGCGAGGGGATGCAAATCCCAGCAGGGATGCATTTCTCGGCATAACACCGGGCTGTAGAAATCATAACCGCTCAAGACACAGTCCCGTGAAGATCAAGATTTCAAGCTATGGCACCGAAGAAGCCAATATGTTATTATTGTAATAGTTTTTCATTTTTATTTTATTATCTTGTTATGAAATGTCAAGAAATAAAAATGGATAAAGACGAGGTCACTACGGTGACGGGGATCCATGTTCACCCCCTTGACGTCTCGAGCACAACTGACGTGTGCTTGGCAAATCGCGCTGTATATACGCGGAGAAAGGCGTTTGACCGTCACACGCGTAACACGCTAATTTCACGTAATAACACCGCGATACAGGCGCAGAACATGCTATGACCGTGCTCCACCCACGATTACCCGCTGAAATTTCGCGTCCTACCCATGTGTAACCACGCCCTGGCCGCGACTAGAGCACGTCGTTCCGCGTCATTACCTCGTGCGCCGCCCGCGGTTAACACGTGGTCTAAAGTTTTGAGCAGCGCAAAACTTTTTCCCACGGCCAACCGCGCGTGAATTTCCAACCGCGTGTAAAGCACTGCTGTATCTCGTCTATATGGCGATCTCAAAGCGTCCAACATCGTCTGCTTCACGGGCAGAAATTTGTGGCCGTGATTCAGCCCCGATATGCCCGTGAAAGGCTTGGTCACCGGGCCCTAAAGTTTTGAGCAGCGCAAAACTTTTTCGCGCTGCCAACCGCCTGTGAATTTCCGACCGCGTGTAAAGCACTGCTCTATCTCGTCTGTATGGCGATCTCAAAGCGTCCAACAGCGTCTGCTTCACAGGCAGAAATTTCTGGCCGTGATTCAGACACAAACGGCTGTGTGACCGGGCCCTTAGTTATTGAGGTTGACATTGGATCATTCAAAAGTCACAAGGTAACTTGTGGAGTCACTTGGCTGAGCTGTAAGAACAAAAGGCCAATATTATTGCAACAACTACTTTTCAGTTTTGTTGTTGTACATATAATATAAAATGTTGAAATACATTGGTTCCCCTTCAGGATTATGGTTCACATGTTGTTGATTCTTGGAAAATATTTTCGTATTTTAGCTTGAAGTTTGAAGCCTGAGATGTGGCAATATGACAAAAAGTTCTTGGCACTGTAGCCTGCGCTCTTGTTCATTTATATTTTTAGAAGACACTCTTATTCGTAAAAACTAGATTAACCTCATTTTACTGCTCAGGCAAATTATTAACATATCAAGTCAAGCTGCGAACACCTGAAAGCACCAGGGCAGGCAGCAGCATCAATAGCTCAGACCTGGAATGCGTTTCCAAAGCTTAATGGGAAAACCCCAATACAAAGAGAACTTCTGTTCCCCTATTGATGAGCCAGCACAAATGGCCCGCCTCCGCTCTGAATCATTCTCCCAGGAAATGTCCTTCACCACTGGCTCTTTCTTTTTTTTATATACATTTCGACTCCTGCCCTGACTCCAGGCACTGTAAATGGCATGCTGGGTTGCTGTAATTGAAATCATTAATCGTGTTTTATTCCACTTTGGGGCAAAGTAAGCTCTGATTGGGAGGAGGAGAGTATGGATTATGCTTCAATGTTTGTGCAAAGCGAGCAACACAAAATGGAGCTCCATGCACTATTGCGTTTCGATGGTGGAATGGATCATTATGCAATTATCGTAAAAGTATTGAGTGATTGCTTGAATTTACTCTTGTGGTAAAGCCAGACACCTTGAAAGACACTAATAGCCTGAAGTGTATTTGAACACGTGCGACATTGTGGATTATACCTCTTTGCGTTTATAAGATTTAATTTGTCTAATTAGACCAGTGTTCCTCAACTTTTTTGAGCCAAATTTGGAGGAACATGGTCCGTCGGAAATGTTTTCTAATTAATTACCGGCACTGGTTTCATGTTGTTTTGTTTAAATCATAAATTTTCTAATTAAAAGTATCAATTAATTTTGAACATACAAAGAGAACAAGAGAGGATTGTTCAAAAATCTTTAAAATTCCAAATTACAAAACATCTCTAGAAGCTCTTCCCTGAGCGTTTCTTTTCATTAATTCTGCAAGGACACAAAGAGCAGATCCTAAAGGGTATGGTATTCAAAGAACAGCAACATTATTTGTCAAAATATGTTTCACTTAAAATAACAAACTGACATCCTTTGCAATTGCCATTGCATGTGTCAAATATTCAATAAAATAAACTTATTACTATGACATGCCCACAACAACCAGCAGTATAAGGGTTTTCCCAGGGGGCACGCTCTCAAGCGCACCCTCTAAAGACTCCAAGAATTGTGGGCACTCTTACCTGATATTTGGTGCATAAGCACAAAGAACAGTCAGAACCTGTCCTCCCACCTAAAGGCAAAGGGAGGCTACCCTCTTGTCTACCGAGGTGAACCCGAACGTGCAGGCGCTGAGCCGTGGGGCAACTAATATGCCCACAATGGCTCTGCGCCTTTCACAATGGGCAACTCCTGAGTGGAAGAGAGTCCAACCACTCTCTAGAGGACTGGTACCAGAGCCCAAGCTGTGTGTGGAGGTGAGTCTGACTAAAGCTAGTCAGAACTTTTCAACCTCACACACCCACTCGGGCTCCCTCCCCGCCAGAGAAGTAACATTCCATGTCCTGAAAGCCAGTTTTTGTAGCCTGGGATTGGCGCCCCAAGGACACATCCTTTGGCCGCTACCCAGATTTCAACAACCCTGATCCCTTGGTGAGCCCTTGGGAAGAGGGACACACATTATTCCTTCGTGCTGTACCCGTTAGCAGAGGCCCGGTTGACGGACCCCAACTCCAGGCCTGGCTGCAGAGGTAGACCCTGGTAACCCACGGGAAATTGTGGACCGAAGTTGTTTTTCTTCGTAAGTGGTGTTTGATCTGAATTTTGTCAGGCCCCTCACTTAGAGCCTGTTTGTCATGGCTTGAAGGCAACATAGCTCCTAGGATCATGAGACAGACAAACTCTTCCACGACGGTACGGTGGCAGATCATGGAGGAGTCATAAAAAATGTAGTATAACAATTACACAAATTGTTAACTACATCAGCTGAATTGTTTACCATGCTCAACACAGATGAGCACATGCTTTGTTGACACACTGACTGAGAACAAACAAGCCAGATCATTTCCAGGGGACGTTGTCCCCTTGATTTTCTGAAGGGTTTTGTGCCAGTCGTTCCTTGGAATCACTTATGCTAATTGGAAGCACCTCGTGACAAGATAACGTAAGTGCATGATAGGCACTTTGGACGAAGCAGATGATTCCTTTTATGCATTCTACGAAGAGAGAGGAATGAATTATATATTGACACGTATGTACTGGAATATTGCTCAGAATTGTCAGTCACTGATTTGTTGTTTCTGTAAATCCAGACAACGCACTTTAAGATGACACCAATGACTCATAAATTGTATTGATTCTTGATACAACAGTTTTATAGAATAAATTGCCCCGCCTCATCATTTTACTTTGATTAAATTCGATAAATTGATGTTAAATAGTCCCGTTGCCAATTCTTAGTCAGCAACACTCAGTAACCTCAACAACTTTGGAATCTCATACAAATTAATCCGAGCTCTCCCTAATGTCGTTCTTGAAACAAAATCATCTTTAAATATGTTCAAAGAGAAATTACATATTGTCAAAGGTTATATGTTTTTTATGTGTAGGACAGACAAATCCAATTAGATAGAATTATTTCCTTACAAAGAAATTCATGTACCTTCTCTTGCTAATGCTGATTATCTGACAAAGTCCTTTCCAAGAGGTGTGTGAACCAATTTGGCAGCTTGATTGAAAGTTATTCATCACTGTTGGAATTTCCCTCCCTTTGGTGCTATGTCTCACTCAACGTGGGAAAAACGTGAACGTTTGAAGTGAATACAAATAGGACAAGAATGATGTTTTGTTAGGATATGTATTGCATTACAGTACAGCATTATTACGAGTCATTCTTTGCATTACTCTTAGGCAAATACGATGGTAATTTGATCTTACTACTTTAAGAGTAATTTCACACTCAAGGCTCAGTAGCTCAGTTACTCATGAGGTAGCTAATGAGTAAGACAAGAATGTAACTTTCTGAGATTTCTCAGTCATAAATCCATAGACAAAAAGTATCTGAATGCACTGAATCTGGGTTACATACTATATGAAATGAACTGGACCTGCAGCAAATTCTAAAAATAAGAAATGCATCCAATAATTTTTAAAACACTGTATACATTTTCCATCTATAGCCATATTGAAACCAAATTATTGTGTATACTTATAAGCAACCCCTAAAACTTCTTTCAAAAAGCCACATACAGTACTAAAAGAAATACCTAACTTAAATGTACTGAAATATGTACAAAAACAATGATAATTATGTAGATGTATAGAAAATAAAGATTGGCATACCTATAAGATAAAAATAAAACAACTTTAAACATTTACCATACCTTTATTTTGAGATTTACATTTCGCAACATTTTCCTTCTTCAACTCCATGGTTTTCCACTATTCCTTACCCTTATCCCTAATTTTTTGCGACCCATTACTTTGGGAAAAAAGGTAATAAAACACACACAATCAAGATAAAATGAGATGTGGTGCCGCTCAAACACAATTGGGACAGCGCTGGGACTACTGAACGGGAGGAAGAGGCTGGGTGAGGGGTGCCTGTCCTACGGTCCTTTGTGTTCGTTTTGTTTTATTCTCATATAAGCCGACACCACACATTTCGTACTGTAATATATAATTGTATATTTGACTTATAGGTGAGTGTATGCTGTAGTTGGATATCCAGAGAAAAAATATTATTTATAATTTTTAATGCATACAATTGATCATTTTTGTAAGACCTATAGAAAAGGACTCTGATTTGTGGTTTGAATAGAGCTTAATTGTACAAAGTCAAAGCACATTGCAGGCCAAAAGCATCCACTTCCAAAAATATCTCTTTCATGAAAACCCCCCAAAATCTCAATAGTTTATTTCGTTATTTATTATAACATCAACAAATCCAGGCCAACAAGTACAAATAATGGTTAAACAAATATATTCTGCCACTGACGAACATATGACGATAATAGGCTCTCTACCGTGAAATAAATAACAATATCTACCGTTGTGTGTTTTTGTTAGCTAAACATATTGTTAGCAAACAAAAAAGGAACGTCCTTTGATAACCCATTATACTTTTAGTGAAAAATAATTCATAAAATATTTCAGTTCATAAATAGAGATACTACTTACATGTATATCGCAGTGTAAGAATGACCTTTTGGGCTGTGAAACCGATTAAATCTGATGTGTATGTGGGACAGTACATGTATAGTTGACAGTTACAAGTTACAAAGGTTTATAGAAAGTTATGACATTCTTGGGTCGTTTTTGACCCCACTTATGAAAGAGTGGGGTAGTGATACAATTGTCATGTTTTATGAGGAATACATCGAAACTGACATTTTTACAACTTTTATTTTTAAATATTTTAAAGAATCACAAGCCAATCTATGCATCCAAGGTTTAAGTAATTAAATATTATTTACTGTTGAAGAGCGAAAATTGTGAGGAGATGGAGATTTTCAAATGTAAGAGCTATCCAAATCATTTATACATTTTTAAAAGTTCACAATTGATTTGGTAGTTGTTTCATTGTTGACGATTCGTTTTCCTTCAAAAAATACTAAACATAATACTACATACTCTCAGGTATGTGCGACAACAACGTTTCCTGGCAAAGTCAATAAAGCGTGTAGATAATCAGCAGCCCACCGAGAGCGTTTTGTGTTTCGGGATAAGAAAAGCCAGCCGGTAAATGCAACCACATGACGGCAACTACACGTTGTGGCGAGCTGCGAGTGATAGACTTCAGTTGTGGACCAGAAAGGTCGCGGGTTCAAAGCAATTTTGAATCTCTAAACAGGAAGCCATGTCAAATGTCTGTTTCTCTCTATATAACATGCTATGTCAATACCATTCCTCTGCCTTCTATGAGATTTGACCATGAAGTTTAAGATGTCAAAGTCAAATGCACTGAAGGCCAAATAGAAAAATGGCTACAAACCGAAGGTTGGACTGATAGAATAAAATGTAAAAAAAATAATGAATAGAAAGTTATTTGGTGTTGTTTTTATTTACCCCAAAAATAATTAGACAATGAGTTTAAACTGTAAAACGAGGAGGGGCTGAGTGATATCATACGCTAATCGTGGTTTTCTTTTATTGTAGGAAGAAAATGGTGAAAGTAGGAAATCATTTTTTAAAATGAAGCTGTCACGACCGGTACAAGCAGGGGACCCAAATGTGTAACGTTTCACAGAATGCTTTATTAAGGGATTGGGGAAGTCAGGGCGAAAGGAAAAAGATAGCAATCTGGTTCTCGCTGGGCAGGAGGAGCGGGAAGCTCTCATGAACGAAGCGTGGTCGGAGATCTGAACAAGTCAGTCAGCCAGTACGGGAGATAAAGAGTGGTCGGAGATTGGAACAAATCGGGCAGCCGGGACGGGAGAAGGAGCGTGGTTGGAGATCGGAACAAGTCGGGTAGCCGGGACGAGCGGGAAGCCAGGGATCGATCCAGGAAATAGAATCGGGCAGGATACGGGTAGCCCGGACAGGAGAACGGAGCTTGGATCGGGGATAGATTCAGGAAAGAGAATCAGGATACCGGTAGCCAGGACAGGAGAACGGAGCATGGATCGTGGTTCGATACAGGAAACAGAATCAGGATATGGGTAGCCGGGACAGAAGAACGGAGCTTGGATCTGGGATCGATACAGGAAACAGAATCAGGATACGGGTAGCCGGGACAGGAGAAAAGAGCTTGGATCAAGGATCGATACAAGAAACAGGTCGGGATCAAAACGGGAGCCGGAGTCAAAAGTGCTCACCATGCATGCACTAAAGTTTACAGACGGACTGACCCCGGGTGAACAAGAATGACACGTTTAAATAGGAGGAGGACTAATTAGGGAACGAGTGGCAGCTGGGGCAGAAAGGGTGAGCCAGCAAGGAACTTTTTGACATATTGCCATGTTTCAGGCTTCAAACTTAAGGGATAAAAACCTAGTATTTAAAAAAAAATCGATATTGTGTGAGACACAATCATGAATAGACACTAAATGTATTCAAGATCTTTTATTGTGCTGACTAATAAAAAAAAGATGTTACAAAAACCCTTTGAGTTAACACTCCTTCCGTTGCAATCACAGCTACAAGTATTTATAGATATGTCCTAATAAGTAATAGAAACATTTGCCTATTCTTCCTTACAAAATATATATCCAGTCCCTTAAGGTGTGATGGTGATCATTTGTGCACAACATTTTTTCCAAGTTTGTCCACAAATAACCTATAGATTTGAGGTCTGGACTTTGACTTGGCCATTCTAAAACCTTAATATTGTTCGTTTTAAACAATCCCTTTTTAGACTTAGCTTATGTTTAGGGTCGTTCTCCAGTTGGGATGTGAACCTGCGCCCCATTCTCATGTTCCTTTCAGATTCCAACAGATTTTCTGTCATAATCGCCCTGTATTTGTCTCCATCCATCTTCCCATCAACTTTAACTATTTTCAGACTCCCTGCTAAAGAAAAGAAAATCCAGAGCATGATACTGTAACACCACCATGTTTGACAGTGGGGGAGGTGTTATCAGGGTGATGTGCAGTGTAACTCTTACGGCAAACGTACCACTTTGTATTCAGTCCGAAAAGTTCAATTTTTGTCTCATCTGACCAGAGCACTTTGTTTTACGCCATTTGTGTATCCCATGTGACTTCTTGCAAACACTCCTTTTTGTGGTATACTTTTAGACAGGCCTTCCTTCCTGCCAACTCTTGCATAAAGGGCAGATTTTTGCAGAGTTTGACTAATAATTATGCACAGATTGTTACACTTTAGCTGTGTTTGCCTACAAGTCATCCGCTTTGATCAAGGACCTTTTGGTTGCTTCTCTCATTAGTTTTTTTTCCTTGCTGGGACAAACACTTAGAGGGTTTTACGCTGAGGGTGTTTTATGCTCTCTCTATTTTGATATTATTGCTTGCACTGTGCTCCAGAACTTGTGTAAAAAATGTTGTGAAATCTTCTTGCATCCCATCCTTGCTTTAACTTTTACACAACTTTAACCCTGGTGTGTTCCTTGACCCTCATAATGCTGCCTGTTCTCCATTTAAACTGAGACTTGATTCAAACTGAGACAAACGCTGTCTTTGTTAGTCATTTAAGTCGACATTAAATCGTTTAGAATACATCAGGGAACTATTTTAATCAATAGGCTGAGCTGAAAGAACACAATGCTTAAATAATTTGGTTCTACTTCGTGATTGTGTCTCACAAGTTGTTGATATTGTCATTTGGTCTGCTTAAAGTTTAAAGCCTGAAATGTGGCATTATGACACAAAGTACTTTTGATCGGCGCTGTTCGATTAATGTTAAGGGCTACTTGAAAAATCCGTAGCAGGCACGTTTTTTCCCCACTTTCCATGTGCTTACTATGACGGCTAACGATCTAGAGTCTAATGAGACGTAATTGCAGGCGCTAACTACACAACTACCGAAGGTCTTTATTGTTTTTTATTGGCCACCATTACCGTCCTGATAGTGCACTCTGCTAAATTAGGCTTGATGCAAATCTTAGCTAATGTGTGCTATGTGTGCTCTGTGTGTGTGTGTGTTTAGGCCCGTCTTTCCGTACCAACTAAACACAAAGCACACTGATGCAGCAAAAGGCCAACAACTATCATTAAAATGTAAACGTCTAATCACATGATCCAAATATGCGCCTCGTTTCAACACAATGATGGTTTCTATGTTTAGCAGCTGTCCCACTTTTTTTTTCTTTTGTACATCACAACTCTTGAGTTAGTAGATGGAAAAAAGAAGACTTTACCCAAACTGCATTACGATTTGGCCTTCGTATGACCCCATGTGTCGTGATGCTGGTAGTTTCCTGCGGGCGGGGCCGAAGTTTTATCCAATCAGAAGGCTCAGTTGTGACTAAAATGGCTGTGAGTAGTCGGATCTGATCCCAGTGATCTGATTGCAATGACATCAGTTATAGGAATTCCGGCTCTTTTTAGAGAATCGGCCTTTTCGCTAAAAAAAGCGTTTCTTCAAATGTTTTTTTGTGACTTTAATCACATATTACCAACCATTATTTAACATTATGCACAAATTATGTAATATAATAATATAATATATATAATATAAATATATTTTAAAAATGCAGATCAAATGCAGAAATTAACTTATTCAAGGGGAAAAAATTAAGCAAAAAAAGGCAAAAATAAAAAAAGAAACAAGGAAAATAAGGGGTAAAAAGCTAGTAGAAAATATAATAGCAAAAATGAGAGAAAAAAGAATAAATTGGTGAAAAACAATTTAAAAGCCAGTAAGAAAGATACAAATACAAGGGGAAAAGAGAGAAAACAGAAAGGAAAAAACAAAAAAGAAAAAAAAAGGTTTTGGGGCGCCCCTTTACTATGTATATTTCCAATAATAATTTAATATTATTCACAAAAATGAATTACTACATTAAAAAAAATATTCCACAGCTTTCCCAGAAAAAACAAAATAAACAAAAAAAACAATATTCTCTCCTCTTTAAGCAAGGATCACAATCTTTCACAAAAATCAGGAAGTTTACTCTAGAGGGAAGATGCCCCCCAAAAAAGACATACCCCGCTTCGAGGCCAGAAAAAGCATTCATTTTTAACACAATATCTTTTAGACCGTTAGGAGGGTTGACCCATATATGAAAAAATGGCAAAAATAAGTCCACTTGGCCCTTTTAGTTAGACTTTTTTCTCAGAACATTCCACCCCCCCAGGCCAGAGCAATATTGAATATAAAATGCAATATTTTACAGCCATAAGTTAAGTCACACCAGACGTGAAAATGACCAAAAAGCTTACATTGGCTCATAAGTATGGAAAACCCAAGGATTAAGACTGAGTCCCAGGCATTGAGCATTTTTGTTTTTTTTGACTCAGCAGTTTTCCTTGAAATACATTCCACTCTTCCAGGGCAGAACAAGTTTGGTCACAATATTTCACGAGCAATCAAGTAGGTCACTCTCGAGGTAAAAATACCCTCCCAAAAAGCTGACTCTTTCTGGTAATGTGAATAAAAATAATGTGGAAATGCGCCTTGCACACACATAAATGCATTACTCTTGCCTGCGCAAACTTGAGTGATTTAGATTCAAATACACAACTTCAAACCCCCGATTCACTGTGAGAAATCTTACAAGACCCCCTCCCCGTTTCAAACAGCTTCTCTTCTGATCTATACCATTCACGTAGGTCACCGTTTTGACTTTAATACGTGGGATTTATCCTCAATGCAAGGTATTTTGATACCTGGAATTTAGTCTTACTCTTTGGGTTTTCCATTCTCATGTGCCGATGACCCTGCCAAAACGGGATGTGTCACCCAAAAATGGTTTTGCGTCTCAACGCGGGTGATGCTCTAATGGCGCACAGCCATTTTAGCAACATTCTGCTTTTGTTTCATGATGATTCC